>NW_010168648.1:0-6035 GCF_000695765.1 Mesitornis unicolor
CTCCTGAAAGGAGGGGGTAGCAAGGGGGGGGATTGGTCTTTTCTCCCCAGGAACAAGCGATGGGATGAGAGGAAATGGCCTCAAGTTGTGCCAGGGGAGGGTTAGAATGAATCTGAGGGGAAATGTCTTCACTGAAAGAGTGGTCAAGCACTGGAAGGGGCTGCCCAGGGCAGTGGTGGAGTCCCTCCTGGAGGGAGAGACATAGTTTAGTGGTGGACAGGTTATGGTTGGACCTGATGATCTTAAAGGTCTTTTCCAACCAAATGCTTCAATTATCTCTCATTAGAGGTGAGAACACAGGCTGGGAGGTTACTTCAAGCTTGTTTACAAAAAATCATGGTAAGGCATAAATTCACCACAAGAAAATGTGCAAATTATCACTTTTAGTACTCAAATTATGTACACAAACTCATGCTGATAAACTGTAAATCTTTACAATAGGAACAGATCAGATTTGTAAAGTTTGATAAAAATATCAGCAACTAGCAGAAGCATTAAATACTTTAGCACAGAGACACTTCCACTTAGCAAGGACTTCTCAATAATACTCTGTAGGAATGTGCTTTGTAAATTCATGTCAGAAATCAATATTTACCCATTAATAATGCAGGGTCCTTTTTTGAGATGGCAGTTCTTTCCTGTAAATCCCATGGCACACAGACAAATGTATCCTCCATCACCAGTCTCTATGCATGTTGAGTTGTTGGTGCAGGGCTTTGCAGAGCATGGGTGAATATCTATTAAAAACAAAGAAGCAAACAACAAAACCCAGGGTTTAATTAACCTAATGAGAAAGAATCAGTAATATAGCTTTAATAGTCCTTCATCCTGCATTTTGTAAATTCTGATTTATTCCTCCCTCTGTTAAAACAGAAATTGTTCAACTGCTGCACGCACTTTCAGCTTGTTTGTCTCTTCCTAGCTCCCACTTGTAAAAGACGTTCACATTGCTCCAGTCTATAAATAAGTAATATTATCAATAAAATATTTGCAGGGGAGAAGGAGCTAGGCAGTCCAGCCATCCTTACACAACCTTGGCTTCTTCATGAGCAGAATTCTGATAAAGTGATCAGGAACAGGGAATTCTCCTCACTCCCTGCCCGAGAGCCTGTCATTACGTGCATATGAACAAACATTTCATAATAACAGAGATCAGCAAGCTACAAAAATCTCTTAAAATGTCATTTGTTGGCTGGGCTGCATTCAACCCTTACATAACTGTTCCGAAAGAGAGAGCTGTATGACGTCTGGACCCCAAGTCACACATCTCATCTTCTTTACAATTTCCCCGCTGAGCCACTTCCCACTCGAACGATTACTGAATTTTTAAAAATAATTAAAAATAAATAAACAAACAAGTGCATATTTTGGTCAACTGACGGAGCAGCTGCAGAGAAGTGCTGACTGCAAGTTCTCTGATGCACACGCGTGTGCACACATACACTTCCTAAGAAGATTAAAAGAGATTTAAGGGCATTTATATTTTGCACCCCACAACATTAACATCAAAGTTAGGTGATACCGTGAGGTACTGCAAAATTTTAACCATAGCACAAAGTCTCAACAGCCTTAGCTTTCAAATATAATCTTCCCTGGATAAGAGGCTCTATTTTTTAACATATTAGCCCACTTTGTGTACACTTAGAGTGTAAGCTCCAATTTTCACAAGGACCAAAATAACCTTGAATGTTGTGTGGCAGCTAATAAAGCATGAACTCTGATGCAGGAGCAAGGAAACTCTCTGAAATGCATATATGCATAGGTATGTGTATATTTATATATACATACGCACACACACATTACTGTCAGTAATTTGTGTCAGCGATTCAAGAACACAACTTAAAAGCTCATAGGACCATATGCTTTTAAAATATAAATACATAAATAGCCCCAAATAGCTCATTGTCTCTGTTTTCTCTAGTTTACCTCTTAAAAGGCCAGCTTCAGGTGATAATGGAGTCTGAGATGAGAATTCAAAGGATGGTACATTGACACATGTATTATGAATGGCTGCAATCATACCAGCAACAAATTAATTAATTAAAGCATGTGTAAATGCCAGCAGTCACCAAAAGAGCAGGGGCCTTCAAAAGCCTTCCTTTTTCCTAACCTGATCAAGTTTCCTCTAGTGGTACCCGTTAGTGAGTTATAGCAGTCTGTAATGACTTTATACAGTAGGAAACCCACACCGACTTTTTGGCAGAGATCAGTGGCTGAGCAATTAACCCACTTGAGGTTTTGGTGCTTTATGAAGTCAAGATAACAATTTGTAGCAACCTTTCAGCAGCAACAAAAGGAGGACCCTTCTTTTGATCCCTTGTGGCAAAGCAGTGCATTTAGAGTATGTAAATCCACTGAGATGAAAGACTGGCAATTTCTGATGAATAAATGGTTATTTCTTTTTGGCTAAATATTCCTGGCAGCTCTTCATGGGCATCTAGATTCAAATTGGCAAAGAAGACTCTGAGATGTCTCTGAGTGTTGAGAGAAATAGCAGTTTCTGAACTTAAGCAAGGGACACCTTTTTTGGTATTATAGAACTACCTTAATACGTATTGAAATAATATTTTTCCATAAAGATATGGGTACAGTTTCCAAAGCATTGCTTTGTGTTCTAAGTATCATTTGCAAGAGGAAAATGTTGCAAGGCTCAGAATTGCAAAGATATATTAGTACTTAGAAATTCAGCTGGGCACGGCTTTTAAAACTATGCCTAGCTTGAAAAACTTAATTTACAGGAATCTTTAGACGTGAAGTTGGTGCCTTTGAAAATCTGGTCCTTTGGAGTCATTGACAAGTGATAAAACCGAGCGTATGGGCAGAAAACCCTGATGAAATGAGCTAAATGAGTCCCCCGAATACCTTGCAGCAAGCTCCATGTCACTGCAAGGATGCGAACCACCCAAAATCCTCTGAACCTTTTAGTCATCTTGAAAATCCTATCCAGCTCAAACTGTGTCATTGTAAATCACCGTTTTGGGTGTTCATTGGCAGAACACATGCATGCTCTATAAATTATATAGGCTGTATAACAACAAAAGCCTGAAAGATATGGAAAGATACTGAGGCCCTGGACACTCGTCCTCTTCCAGCTGCAGCTACATGGGCCAAGCAGGCGATCGCTCTGGGGTGCACACACGGTTTTGGCACCCTCAGATCCATTTGGCTGAACATTTGCCTGTGTCAGCCAAAATAAAGCAGCTCAGCCAAGGCCAATTTTTTGGCTCGCTTCTGCTAAGCTGGCTCATTCTGACTGGCAAATGCTGAGAGAGCGCACACAAGAGCTGTGCTTATCCCTCAGATCCGAGAGGGAAGTGGCAGCCTGTTCAGGCAGACCTTGGTTATACTAATGCTACTCCACTGAATCATCACTGGGCTAAGTAAAGGAAGGAATTAGCACAATGCATTCCTTTTCAAGACGCATTAAGAAACTAGCATACATAATGTGCTAGGTAAATCACAGAATCACAGAATATTAGGAGTTGGAAGGCACCTCGAAACATCACCCAGTCCAATCCCCCTGCCAGAGCAGGATCACCCAGACTGGGTCACACAGGAATATGTCCAGGTGGGTTTTGAATGTCTCCAGAGAAGGAGACTCCACTACCTCTCTGGGCAGCCTGGGCCATGCTCTACCACCTTCACACTCACAAAATTTGTCCTCCTCTTCAGCTTGAACCTCCTGTGCTTCAGCTTGGGACCATTGCCCCTTGTCCTGGCATTGGCCATCCAAGAGCACAGCCTGGCTCCTTCCTCCTGACACTGCCCTTTCCCAATGGATCCCCAGGAATGAGGGCACCCCTCAGGCTCCTCTGCTCCAAGCTCAAGAGCCCCAGCTCCCTCAGCCGCTCCTCAGCAGGAGATGCTCCCCTCCCTCCAGCATCTCTTTGCACCTCATCTTTGTGGCCCTGCTGGACTCTTTCAAGCAGTTCCTGTCCTTCTTGACCTGAGGGCCCAGCACTGGACCCAATATTGCAGCTGTGGTGTGAGCAGGGCAGAGCAGAGGGGAAGGAAAACCTCTCTCAACCTACAATCACACCCAAGGTATATTTATATATATAATATTTCCAATTATTTAACATATACAAGGCAGCTTGTATTTTTATAGAAAGGGCTTATAGGACAATAAAGGAGCAGTTATTTGTTGGCCTTAATAAATGTTTAAAACAGAATGATGAGTTTTTGCTTTGTTAGAATATAAGCCCAATTGCAAAAGATACTGCAAGCTTCTGCCTAAATTATTTTAAGTTTCAGGTTTATGTGTCGCTGCCTTGAATCCCCTCATTATCTGGCGCTAACATTCAACCTGTTAAAAGCAGTTATCCAGAAGGCCTTTCCCATATATCCAGCACCAGATGGGGCTGTTTCACCTCCCTTGCTGTGAAGGACAGGCAAGGATGTGCGAACCTGTGTCACAGAGGCTGCCGACCCAGCCCTCCTCGCAGATGCACTGCCAGGGCTTGGCACAGCCGCCGTGCACGCACCCCGGAAAAGGGACACACTGGTTACAGAGAGCACCCTGCCAACCGGGCTGGCACCTGAAAGAGAGAAAAGGCAAGACAGAGACAGAGTTTACTTTTAAGAACCATCATTACAAGGACGTTCCCCTTTTATGAGGCGCAATAGATAAGTTTGTGGGTACAAAATTGGACCGTGTGGCTCATCTGAACACAAAGGTGCCATGAACACTTCTGGGATACTACAAGTAGTTTATGTCAAGAAACCCATTTCATTCCGTGAGAAAACGAAATAAATAAGTGCTGATCAATGTGAAGACTTTTCTTACTGAAAAAAGCAGACTATTTTAGACTATATAGACACCCAGATGTCTATGCTCTATGATTCCAGTTACTACATCCTAATGGAGTGTAGTTTCATTACGGTCCTGTATTTTCAGAGGGCAAATCATTTCAGCTTCTGTCTATTTTACAAGGGCTATAAATTATTGAAGCTGTCCGCTCCTGCGCTAATAGCCCTGTCTGACAGATCTTTTTACCTGCATTCGCTGGGAAATTCACAAAATCCATTCTCTGGGTGGCAGCCAGTTTTACAGTTCACGCCTGGAAGAAGAGATTTGTAATATCAAACCAGAAAAATCAGCACTCAAAAAAAACCAAAACTCACATCACGTCCTATGCACGTGACTGATGTGTTCAAAGAACCTTGACTACATAATGTTCTGATCTTTTTCTCCAAATGCATGTTTTTGCAACACAAAATTTTAAATTAACTTCATCTGGAGCATGTTGCAGAGTGCTCCTATAGAATAAGTGAAATGACAAATTAACCGCAAAAGAATACAAACCAAGTCACTTTAGCATAGGCAGTGGATGCAGTATCACTATACGCTACTTTAAAAGGGAAATTTCAGAAGACACCCATGTATGTAATTTCACAACATGCCAATCCAACTGCATTGTTTTAGAACTGCTTGAAACACAAAAGCACCTTTAGTGAGGAAAAAAAAAACAAACAAAAAACCATTTAAATCAATGCACTGTATAAATGTTGAATTCATTTCAAACTTGTGTCGGATGAAAACAAAAAAAATCACCATTTCCATTAAATCATGCATGAATAATGTAAGTTAAGGCGAAGAGGTGTCAGACGCATTTTTGTGTTGGTTTCAAGCATTTCATACAATCACAGAGACACTGAGGATGGTAGAGACTCCAAGATCATCCAGGCCAATTGTCAACCCAGCCCCACCATGGCCACTAAACCATGTCCCCAAGTGCCACATCCACACGGTTTGTGAACCCCTGCAGGGATGGGGACTCCACCACTGCCCTGGGCAGCCCCTGCCAGTGCTTGGCCACTCTTTCAGTGAAGAAATTTCCCCTCATATTCAATCTAACCTTCCTCTGGCACATCTTGATTCGCACCAAGCGATGCTGCTCTGAAGTGTTACCACCATCCTACGCCAAAGACACGAGAAATGCCCTCAGGAGAAGCCTCTGAGGACCCTCGGCACTCCGGGCGCTAGGGAAGACTTTGCCCTCAGGGGGCCTCGGCTCCCCCCGCCGCTTTCCGAC
>NW_010168648.1:6332-11251 GCF_000695765.1 Mesitornis unicolor
CCCTCGCCCCCCTGCTTAATTCCGCCGCTCCAAGCCGGGGCGGAGAGAGGAGCCCGGCACCTTGCGCACCCCGGCTTGTGCGGTCGCGGGCGGGAGGAGGCGGCCTGGAAGGGCGCGGAGAAGGGAGGTGTGGTGGGGGTGTGTTGTGCTGGGGGTGTGTTATAAAGCACGCCTCTCGGCTCCTTAAAACTTACTCCGGCTCTCCAAAAAAAGCTGAATTTGGGGCTTGTCTTCAGAAAACCTGAAGATTTCTCCCCTTTGTCATTCACAGCCCAGCTTCAACTTTTTCATTAAAGACTCCAGCAAAAGCAAGAAAGGTAAAATGTTTTCTGTTTCAGTGGAAAACAGTGGAAAATAAAGCCCCAACACCCTAATCGCTGCCTTTAGTACTCTTTTATACACTGAACACATCAAGAAGAAACATTACTTCCACCACAAGGCTATTTAAATACTGCGTTTTAGTCTCTGGCTGTCCCTTCCTCTCTTCTACCTTTTTATTCTTTCTTTGAGCTGTCCCTCATGGAAATAGTCTGGCTATATCTTATTCCTTGGATTCTTCTTTCTGTATTTTCTTCCTTCAAGAAAGTTAAGCCTGAGTTTTAGGATTCCTGAGGGACCTGTTTTCTTCTCCTTGCTGACGTGGTGTTTTCTTCCTCCAGACCTCATTTCCAATTTGTCTGCATTTATGCGAAGCAACCAGAGTTCCCTATAATAAGGGATGAAAGCTCTACAACCATCCGCTTTTTTCTCTAGAATTACAATGAGCTAATTCAAGATTACCTACCCGAAAATATACACGCTGGAAAACACACATTAGCTTCAGAGAGCACATTTACTGGTACTTAGAGACAATGATACCACTTAAGTTGAAAAAGTTTGCTGCTATTAATGCTGACTTTTAGTTTTAACTGAGAATATTCAGACTTTCTTAGTTATTTGTATACACTCAGGTAATTTTAGGTCCAGGGTTGCTTATTCAACTCTTAGGTCATAAGAAGCCTTTTGATGATAGACCTTGATTTGCATTTTTTGACCAAAAGATAAACTGGGTAGTTAAAAAGCCTACAATTGTCCCTTTATTTCAGGTATTCCTATAGTAGGTTGATCAACTGGTCAAAGGAAGGCTTTAATCTTTCTGCTTTCTATCCTAGACAGAAATTTCTCCTTGTATTCTTTTTACTTCAGACCTTAAGAGTAGAGAGTTTGTGGAATTCGTAGGTTTTATCTGTACACTCATCGCTGTCAAATTATCTGATCTCATTTGCATTGTAAATATCTACTCTGACATATGATGACATGCTGCTTCTATTTTCTGAGTTAACTACTGAACATCAGCTGTATTGTCCAAAAAAAATCTTTAAAAATGCATTAGGAAAATCTTATTCTCACAATCCTATACATAATCACCATTGCAAACTTCCATTTTTGTACTGTTTTTCTTGCTTCTTTTTCAGGCATTCTACAATTTTTGCACAGATACACTGTTAGGCAAAAATAATCCATTTTTTAGAGCAACTCTTCTTTTACTCCTCTGTCTCTCAGGGGTACCTCTTGGTTTGCTGAAATTAGGACAAATCTCCATTTCCCCATCTTTTCTACTTACTTCAAGAGTCGTCTGGACAAAACCTGCTAATTCTATATCCGAGAGGTCAGAATCCTTTTTGTTAGAGTGAATTCTATCCAACATAACCAGAATCTCTTAGAACTGAATCTGCCAAGACACTAATCCAAAAATAATTTCAAAACAGAAACCCCAGCGTTCTGTAAATCCAGACTAATTCTCTTCTCATCCCACTTTCCACCTGAGCAAACCAAACTGCAAATAAGTTTTACTTAGCTTGTTTGCTGCCAAAACCAACTCTCCATAGTCTTCACAGGAGTTCGTAAAAATTATGGTAACTGTGTTCTGGCAGATATTAGTGATTACTGTGAATAACCTTAATTTTTAGGGGTTTTTTTGAGGTCTTTGCCTTAGGAATTGTGAAGGAAAGAACGTCATGTAATGGTTGTCTGTGTATGGAGATCATCCAAGGTACAATTGTACTTATTTCTTCACCTAAAAATGCTGGAGTGGTGAGTGCAGACTGAGGAGTGCTGCTCTGGTGAGCTCCCACCACTCTGTCTGTCTTGGGAAACAGTTTCATGGAAATATTGGGACCTTGGGAGATTTACTTTGAAATTCAGAATCACAGAGACACTGAGGATGGAGGAGACTCCAAGATCATCCAGGCCAATTGTCACCCCAACCCCACCATGGCCACTAAACCCCAAGGGCCACATCCATGCACTTCTTGAACGCCTCCAGGGATGGGGACTCCACCACTGCCCTGGGCAGGCCCTGCCAGTGCTTGACCACTCTTTTGGTGGAGAAGTTTTCCCTCATATCCAACCTAACCCTGCCATGGCACAACTTGAGGCCATTTCTTCACATCCTGTCACTATTTACCTGGAAGAAGAGACCAACCTCCCCTCGCTACCCCTTCTTTTCAGGAGCTGCAGAGGGGATAAGGTCTCCCCTCACCTCCTCTTCTCCACTTGAACCCCCCAGGTCCCTCAGCCGCTCCCCAGCATTCGGCTGCTCCAGACCCCTCCCCAGCTCCCTTGCCCTTCTCTGGCCACACTCCAGCCCCTCAATGTCCTTCTGGGAGTGAGGGGCCTAAAACTGACCCCAGGATTCAAGTACCCTGTAACTTGTTACAGGAATCAGGGGCATCGGGTCATCAAAGACACTGGCTGCAACAACAGCATCCTGAAAAGAAGTCTTTACAGATCCTTGTCCAGAAACGGAGATATTGTTATTTCATTTGTTCCAGTAAAATGGCACACAACAATCCTGCATTCTTAGACAAGAATAATAATTTTTAAGGACTGAGCTACTGGAAAAAGCAGACTGAGATTGAGAGTTAAAGCTTGGTTAGAACTTCCTTTTATACATTGAATATAGAAACAGAGAGCTTCAACCTTCTGGTCAGCAGTATGCAAGTGTCTTTGCAAAGTCTGAAAATCCAGAAGCAGCAAGCAATCCTTGAAGTTCTGTCCTAGGGGTACTCATACTCCCAAGTGCCTGCTTCCCTACTGTTATAACGCCTTTTGGCTGGAGAGAAGTTCAATCAAATTTGTATTTCATTACTGCAAGAATCTGGAGATGGAGAATCTGCATCAGTGACACAAAGCAAATCATCAGTATAACTCCTGGTATCTAAAGTCTGAGGCTAACAGCAGATTCACATAGAAACCATATGTGAGATCCTACATGAGAAGGAGAAATAACTGTGATTCATTTGGGCTATCCTTATACATATTGCAAAGAGAAATTAAAAAATGTCAATTACAGGGCTGTGCCATCTCCCTGGCAAAGCAGCAATGCTTTGTGAATGAGAGCATCCAAAACTGTAACGTTATCAGCAGAGAGTTTATCCTTTATCCTTTGGAGGGATCTCATCAGCCACGGATACACACACGCACAAGGTCTGAGGATCTGTTAGCTGGGTTTATGTGTTTATTCTCTATACTGCACTCTGTGAGTAGTGCTGCCATGCTGGCAAATGACTGATAAGGATAAAAACAACATTATTTCTCCTGTCACTATACCCACCTCAATAACATGCGTCTTCCCTCAAAAAGACACCGGTGAATGTCTGTAGACTTCAATGGGGAGATGGATGTCCTGTCCAGCACCTCCTGTATCAGAGCACTTAAACCAGAAAGTCTTTCTGCACAGAACAGATTTCACTGCACACAGAAATAGCAGCTATCAACAGCTAGCTAGAGATTGCCAAAATATTTATTTCATTTTTTTTAATCATGGTAATTTTTTCTTGTTGGAGCCGTAGCCAGAGTGTGTAGAGCGAAAATGCAGAGCAGTAATAAACAGGAGTTAGAGCCAAACCCATTCCCTTGCCTAGCACTGAAAATCCTCCTAACCTCCCTCTCTAATTCCTGACAAAGCAGTAGCTTGGTGCTATCCATCACCCAATTACTACAGCACCGAGAATTCTGGCAGCTGCTTTAGAAAATACATTACCTGAAGTCTTGGCCAATACATTACTTGAAATCTAAAGACCGAGGCAAAACTTCCCTCACTAGGGCAGCTTTCCACTGACTGCAGCAGTCTTCATCAGAAAACAAATGCAATTTTCCCTTCCTCAATGTTGGGAATGTCAGAGACTTTGCCAGCCATAGTCCAGTCCTTCTTTGATATTGTAAAGAAAAAGCCCTAAATGTAGAAATTTGAAATAAATCAGTAAGATTCTATGTTCAAAGTTATTCTGCTGATAAATGCATGCACCAATGACTTAAAATGTGGGGTTGAAAAACTGCTTTATGAAAAGCAAATCAAGAAAACAAGAAAATAACCTCATTCTTCCAGTATATTTGTTCCCATCCTGCTATTCACAGCACAAAAGATGAGAAACTGGAGGAGAAATATAAGTAAGCACAGCCATAAGGTAAAATAAAATATATTTAGGAAATATGATTCTGTCACTAATGCAAACAAAAGTGAGATATTAAGATGTTACAAAAAGGATACACAGGTATTTAAAGAAATCTAAGAAAAGACATTTTTCAAAGAGCTGGAAGGGTATCGCTATCATTTTATATAGTACTGGGCTGTCTGTACTTGATGTATAGGAAAACGTGGACAGAGTCATTGAAAGACTGAAGTGCAAAATTTGTAGCGGGCACAAGTCATGGCCAGAACTCTAATTGGAAGAAAGATTAACTTAGTCTGGATATATGGACATTTTCTTTAACACTGATCAGACAGTAGGAAGGTTTGCCACCAGAGTAGAGGCAAAATAATCAAATACATTTAAGGAAAGGTTAAGTACATTTATGGGAAGGTTAATACAAACGCATTGTTGCTTGCAGAAGGTGTTTGGATTAGGTTATCCAGGATGTCTCTTTCAAAGCCATCA
>NW_010168649.1:0-16276 GCF_000695765.1 Mesitornis unicolor
TCATCTTTCTAGAAACAAATCAAAAGAACACATGCCAAGCATCACACTGCTGAAGCTACTGAAGCTTACTACCAAAGGTATGACCTCCCCCTGCTTAAGAGTGTCATCATAACTACTAATTGTTACCACAGTTATGAGTAAATTAGCTTATGAAGCTAATTTTCTGTAAAAACAAATTTAAAGTTTGGGATAAGGAATGCAGAATGGTTCACCTAAAACGGTTTTCTAGTGAAAATGCAGAAATCTTTCAGCTTTTGGTCAGTCTAATTAAGAAAGGGTTTACTTCCTTGGCTCTAAAGCAGCATAAGCAAACATTTTTTACATGTATATGGTAGCATTTCTTATCTGTTGCCTATAGTTTGTAACAACAGGATTTCTCTGTCAAGACTAGTATTGCTGTTAACTTCCTTGCTGCAAGGGAGCTTGTTCTGTTACAGCTGACTGTACTTTTAAAACAACATTTGTGTTGTGTTACAAGAAGTTACATATTAAATTCATGTATTGCCAGTTAAATCACTGATTTTTAGATCAGTCCTGTTTTATCAACAGAAGTGTCAGAAATAGCTGTTAAGGGAGGATGAAAACCTTTCTGTCATTCTACAGTATTTTACAATTGTTTGCATCTTAAGCTAATAAACTGTATTTGCTACACGTTATAGTTTGTCTGTTATTTCTATAGGCTTTACTAAAAATATTGAAATGACATAATTGGGGCATACTGGTAACTGGTAAAGATACCCAATTAAAATATTACTTTGTAGACTGACATATCTGAGGAGCTTGCATGGCAAGTGAATTCATACTTGTGATTATAGATGTCTGATACTTAATATTAATTGGTATGAATCAGGAAAGTAAACAAAAAGCCTTCATTTGTAAACAATTAACTGTGCTTCCGCAGAGTCACATATTTAAACCTAAGCACAGCCAGATTAGATCAGACACTGGTTTAGGAAGTCTAGTGGGAATTGTGCCGCCTTAGGCATTTGATTTTCGTTTTTGTTTTTTTAGTAGTTGAACTGTTCTGTAAAAACTTGTGCTGGATCACACTGCACTTTTCCTACTGTTGATTCTTCTTTAGGAGGAACATTGGCTTAAAATTTTGTTGCGTTGATAGCCATGTGTATACAATACTAGTTTTAATTACTTTCACTAGCACAGTTTCAGTGAAGTGCCCTGTGTTAATTGTAACCGCTGTGTAAATAACCCTCTTTTAGAAGACATGGAAATCTTTTAAATCACTTTTATGATGATTGTGTTACTAGTTCCAATGACTTAAACTTGACACATGGGACAAAATTTTGCTTTATGCAAAGCAGCGGTTGTATTGGTATCAGTAAGGTTGAAGGTATGATTAAGTTTGGCTCACATCAAGTAGGAGAATTTGGTCTCCTGTCCTCTTCTGTACTGTCTGAAGTATGGTAGTCGTACATGACTAATGCATTATGTATGAATCTGTGTGATGGTGGTAGGGAAGATCATACTTTATGCTGTTTCTGGGTATTTCATATTGCAAATGTATTAACATGGCCGAATAAAATGCACGTTTTAAAATCAGAGATGTTCCAGTTAATAGTTAGAAAACTCATCGCAATCCTGTTTTAGAAGATTTATTGTGTATTCTGTTTTGTAAGCTACAGGGGCAGACTACTTGAGTCAGAGGCCAGTTTGAAATGCTTCAAGCATAAACATGACAAACATGTCTTCTTCTCTACTCTTTCATAGCACCCATCTTACCACGTAACCCGCAGTCTGTAATATCAGTGTGGTATGCTCCTTCCTATTTTACCAACATACAAGCAAATAATTGTGCTCCTCCTGCTTTCCTAGGTCAGCAAGTACCGATTTTTGAAGGTAGTAATTTCCAGTGGTCCCTGTTGGGAGCAAATAGAAGTACAGTTGCGTGAAGTAGTTTCTGCTGC
Source organism: Mesitornis unicolor (assembly GCF_000695765.1). NCBI lineage: Eukaryota > Metazoa > Chordata > Aves > Mesitornithiformes > Mesitornithidae > Mesitornis > Mesitornis unicolor. Next base: position 1,923 of record NW_010168649.1, read on the forward strand.
TCTGCTGAGACTTACTAGTCTTAAATTTAGGCAAACATGAAGGCAGGTTACGAGAAGAATCAGCAAGCTTTTCAGAACAGGATTGCCATCAACATGTGAGACCTGTCAGTTTATAATGGAATTGCCAGTAGCACTGGAAATGTCTGACAGAAAATTACTCCATTGTCAGCTGTAGCTTTGCTTCTCGGTCAGCCACGTGCATGTTTTGGAACATGAATCTCAAGTAAATATTCCTGGTTAGGTATTTTGTTTATGATGTTTCTTTTTTCCTTTGTTATGAATTTTCAGTGTTTAACTGTATGTGAGGCATCTTGTTTTGTGGGGTTTTTTTATGAAAAATTGAAATAGGTTACAGCAAAAAGCTTTTACCATTTCCTTTATTCATTAAGCCTCAGAATAACTTGCAAACAAAAAGCCCTCTTACCCTCTGTGAAGAGGTTTACGTAAAGGTGTTACACTCATTCCACGGAAAGGTAAAATGATACGGAATTTTTCATGTCAGTAACTAATGAGCAGAACAGTGGCTTCTGATGGATAGATAGTGGTAGAGTTGGACAGGCTGTGGCCTTCTAATGATGTCAGTAATGGTGCGCTATACAAATCCAGATAGGATAAACGAGCAGGTTCAAATGTTGGTAACTATTGTTCTTTTCCACATGGCTGCAAACGACAGAGTGGTTTCCAATAATATAGCTTCTTCCCATCAACTCCTTAGAACTAGTTTTAGGCATTATTGAAATGTAAACATCAAGCACTGAAAGTAACAGAGGTGAGGAAGGCGATATTGTGTGATGCGATGGTCGGAAACATCACTGCGTGCTCATATTGGTCTAATATCCTGGACCAGAAAGGTTAGCCTTTGCCATTGATAGGATAATGATTTTCTATCAGCCTTTATTGGATCCTAAATATTTCTTCTTTTAGTTTCTCTTTAGAATATTAATTTGGTTGGTAGACTCTGATTTCACTAAAGTAAGCCTTTACTATTTCAACTACTGCCCAGTTGGTAGAATCTGGATTAAATTTGAGAACTTGTGTTTTTGTGCATAGTAGTGAGCTGAATAAGATACACAGTGTCCCATCAAAGTTGAAGGTCATGTGGAACCCAAAATCTTTACTGTGAATAACAGAGGTTTGTCTGTGATGCATCTTTAGGTAGTATAGATAGAATTTATTTGCATGTCATTAAGCCATTTTTTTTAAATTTCTTGATTTCTTGTATTTTTTACTAGTGTATGATGTAAGATCATCCTTGCAGATGAATAGGAGACAACCCTGGAGAGTTAGTGATTGTTTAAAATACTTAATTCTGTAAAGATTTCCCATTAAATACTCTGTATAGGGGTATTTTCCCCCAAATGAAAGAGCTTCACAAGGGATACTGATATGTATAAACTGGCCTTTTCTTGCCACTGTAGCATTACGTGTCTTTGTCTTGTCTAGATACCTGAAAGGGGTGATGAAAAATGCAGCTGCCCCTGTACTACTGGAGCTGGCCAATGAGGTAATCATCTTTACTTTGTTCTTTAATCTTGCGGTGTAAAACCTAAGGGGCATATCTGTAGTGACTTCAGTGAGAAATGTAATTAACCTTAAAAAAATGGTTTCAAGGCACATTAGACATTTAAAATGGTTCCCCAGTCTGTTAGTACTTACAATAATTAGACAAAAAGCCCCATTTATTAATAAATCAGTTAATGTAATTAGTCTTTTAACTTCAAGGCGAATGTGTAGGGAAAAACTCTGAATTTGTGTTGTGCTGGAAGTTTCAGACAGACCATAGGTCTTTAATGCACAAACTTACTGAAAATTCCCACATTGAATAAATGGAGTTGCATCAGTTTTACTTATATTTGATTCCTTGGTTTTAGTAACAGAACCCATCTAAGATTTTTTTTTGTTTATAATGCAAAGGGTTAAACCAGTTCATTTTCCTGACTCCGTTTATTTCTGCTCACACAGATTAGAGGACGGCTAATGAAAACTGCTTAATATAAAGCAATTAAGCAGAATAAATTCCTCAGTGTAGCCGTTTCCTAGAAAAGCTGGCATATGAAAAGTTCGGTACGGTTGCCATTAAAGTCTTGACAAATTTATTGATGCTGTTTATTAACTAGGATATGAATCTGCCTTGGGATGCAAGGTGTTATTTGCATTAAAAACTGCTACCTAAAGCACTACCTTAAAGAAGATGTAAAAAGTTTGAAAGAGTGGCAGTGATCCTCTTGGAAAAAAAAAACAACGATGAAATATCTACCCCTTAAATTCTAAAATATTTATTTACAATAATAATAACAATACAATAGCTGATACTCCTTGGAACTGCTTATGCAACTCTCAGAGGGATAGAATGAGATGTATGCTGTTTTGAGTTGCATTTTAATAGAAAATGTAAGAAGGAGGCAGAAAATGAGTGTTTGCATTAAAAATGATATGGCACTATGAGCATTAAGTGTTGCGGTAGCAGCAAGTTCCATATGTTACATTACTAAGAAAGAATGGTTTGTCTCTCATATATATTGGTACAGCCAGCAAATGAGTGATTACCTATCAATTACTAGAAGGTTTTAATGGTCTGTGAAGTGTCCACATATCCTGATCATACAGATTGCATAGAGTAAAGGATTTATTTCGTATTAGTGGAAATGTGCAACGTCTTAGCATTTTTGGAAAAGACACATCTTGAAGTACGGAGAATGCAATGGACTTTACATAAATAAGTACAATCTTATTAAGAATTTAGATAAACAACCCAATTTGTGATATATCACACCCATATTACATGGGGATTGTCATAAAAATATTTCAAGCACAAAGTAATGTATCTGTTTCTGGTTCTTTGTATATTTTTTCCCATTGATTTAGAGGTGATGCATATAATTTCTGACTCTAGTGATCATATCTTTGTTTATATTATACTGATGCATTTTTGCAATTCAGATCAAAGATATCTACAGTTCGGAAATATATAAAAATTGAATCTAAAAGAAAGGGAAGATATAGAAAGAACTTACCTGCTTCTGATTTCATAGTAGCAGGTATAGAAGAAAGGCAATGCATTCTGTGACTGCTGCCTAATGCATTAGGGAAATGTGGCAATAACCAGCACCAGATTACTGCTTCCAAACAATCAAGCTGCCATTTTTATATGATAGTTAATATTTAAATGACATACTCTTGCATCTGCTGACAATTGATGTAATGGTAATACTTTATGAGTCAATATATATTTAATCAGTGGAAACTGTAAAAATTGATGAGAAATATATAACATAGGTGCATTACAGTGTGTAGCAGCTCTGTTAAATAGGAAAAACTCCCTATTACTATCTTTTGCGGGTGATTTTTTGAGGGTTTGGGAATCTACTTTTAATTTATTTCCATTTTATTTGCCAACTTCTTCATATGTATATGTAGTGCAAAAGGACTAAAATAAATCTTATTTTTGTTAGATAGGAATAATAAAATTAGTCACTGTTCTCTTCATACAAATATTTTCAAGTGAGATTTGAAGCGCTATGAATTTTACTTACATGCTAAATTCTGACGTGAAGCATGATGGCCCTATTTCAAAGAAAGATGGACACATGATTAATATGAAAATTAGGGAGATGCAAGTACCTGAACTAATAAGGTAGTCCTTATTCAGGCTGGACTACCTTCAGTAATTTCACCATTTTTCAAGTGTCAGCTCTGATGTGGGTTACTGGAAATAAGCAGTTCCGTGGAAAGCATTTCGCTCTACTTGGGGAATTTAAGGGCATCCAAGTACATACATATTTGGAAAAAATATGTGCGCACAAATGAAGCCCCCTTTTTTTGTCTAGTTACTAAATCAAGATAAAATTTTTGTATTAATATTGAACTTGAAAACATGTCAAGAAAAATTCACCGTGACAGTGTGTGAGCAAGGTTTACTGTCTCCTAGTTAAAATTCTCATTCACTAAGGGAGTACTATAATGGTATCTGTAAAGCTATTGTAATTTCAGGTGGAACTACACCGTACATTTTCCATACATAAGAATACTATCGAAATGGAGGACTAGCTTTGTTAAAAAGGAAAACATAAAGAAATTTTTACCAAGTCCAACACATCTGCTGGAGATGTTGGTGTTAAGAATATGTGGTATCACTTGACAGGTGCCACATATAGTGAGTATTCACAGCAAAGGTTCACCACGTCTTTTCCTTGGTGAAAGGAAATCCCTTGCATAAGGGATTTTACTGTCACCTTTTACAAAGGGTGGTTCAAATGCAAAATGTACAAAGATAATAACCAGTAATATGTTGTCTACTTTATTTGGTTTCTCACTGGGTACTGTGGACTGCTGTTACAGATTTGTTCCAAATAGCTGAGCTTAATAATTGGGAAAAGATACCGTTTCATCTATTTCTGCTCTTTATTTTTAATCTCTAGATTGCAGTGCTGACAAATGTGCATCTAAATGCATTATGCTCATGAAATTCCCTTATATTTTTTGTTAAGGTGGACTTTGCCCCATCATTGATGGCTCGTATTGTGTTAGAAAGATTTCTACAAGAAAAAGAACAAGCCGTCCGTAAGTATCTTCATTGTTTTCTTTCGTTTTGTTTTGTTTTGTTTTTAATTTTAGGATATTTTTGTTTCAACTTTTCTTCTGGCTGTGATGTAAAAATAAGCAATGCAACATTGCAAGTGAGCTAATGAGGGTAACATTTTAAGGCTGGTATCTTCAACAGCTAATGACAGTTAAAATGTATATAAAAAGACCACCCACAATTTAATACAGGCTAAATGAATGCTTTCTTTTTCCCTCTTAGATTTTCAGAATATCAGTTCTTTCAGTGAAATAAAGGGTGTGGGGCTCACTCTACACTTAAATGTTTAGAGCTGTGTATTTTAAAAGTCAGTAATTGCTAAGAGTAGGTCTTAAAAATAAACCTAAGCCACTTTTTAATTTTGCAACGTTGGAGAAATATTGCTGTTAAATGCAAAAGTGCATTTAACTGATCTCAGTACAAGAAAATGAAAAAAAAAGAAATGAAAGAAAAGAAAAGAATAGAGCTACAGGAGGAGGTTCAAGCCTAAATTAATTTGCCACTGAAAAAATACATTTTGTTATTTTCTCTGTGTCAACTGCATGATTAAAACCGGCTGTTAAGTGAGCTCTGGGGATGTACTCGTAAAAGATTTATGAGTAATATTCAATGTGATATTCAAAGTGAGTCATGAATATCAGGGTAATTGCTCTCAGTGCTGGCTCTTTTACTAGGCAGGAGTTTGTCAACTGCCCCATAAATATTTGCCTAGTCTCATGTAAAAAAGACAATTTCATCTTCTGCATTTTTATTACCTAGTGTAATGTTTACCTTTGGAGCTTGACTGTGGCAGAATAGGTGAAAAGCATCAGAATATGTTTTATGTGTATAATCTTCTCTTTTTGAAAGCAAAAGATAATACCTACTAAAATATCATGCGGTAGCATATGGTGGGTTTTGTCAGGGATTTTTCCTTTGGTTTTCTTTGAATCTGAACAGTTATCAGTGACTGGTGGCCCAGTTACCTTCTGAAGGTTTCGTTTGAATGAATTAAGTACTTCCCCTAAAAATTCAATATCATTTCAATAGATGTAGCCTCTAAAGTAACCTGCAGTGATGCTTCATGAGCAAATCACATGATGTCAGAATGGTATGGTTTCGATTTAATCAAGAAAGAGATTAAAGTGGATGTGTGTTATTTTCAACTTCGCCGCAGCACCGCCATTTGTCAAAGTCAACCTTCTGATTGCTTTGGACCTACTGCTATCCAGGTCCTGTCAAAATAGTAGTCAGCGCAAGCTGAAGCAGGTAGACTGGTGGATGTAGAGCAGTATCAAGCGCAGTAAAGCAGAATTCATTGACTTGTGAATTATGAAGTTAATAGATTCATCATAAATTTTCTGGCTATTAATTTATCTTTGTAATGATGGCATATCTCCAGTACGTTTTTCTTTTTTGTTTTGCATCATCTTATGCTGCACAGTGAAACAGAATGTAGTTTTGAAATGTACTGCACGTCAGAATTGGCACAGCTGCGTTGCTCACGTTAGATGTCTTGTATGAGTGTGCCAGGAAGGAGTAGGAGCTTATTTAGAGTCCAGTTTAGACAGAGGCATTCCAGGAATGTAGTTTCTAGGAATAGGGGGCAAATTGTTGATAGAGTTCTGTGTTTTTGTGTTCCATTGTAACTTGTTTTAATGGAATAAATCCTTATGTGGGAGCATTTTTAGATTTCATAGCTGCTTCAGTCAGTGACAGTTTTGATGTGATCTATTTTGATAATTTTTTTTCAAAAGTGAATTTGAACACTTTATTTTGGGGAGGGGGGATTTTGGCATATGAAACACTTTAAAATCACTGTTTATTATATGGCTGTCAGGAGGCTGACTTGTCATCCAAGTGTGGAATGATGAAAAAAAGCTTTCATGGTGATCAAAACAATTAAAAAACAGTTTTAGCATTGGCTTTTAGTTGCACTAAGTAAAAATACACTGTCCTTCAGAGTACATTTTAATTTTCATTAAAAGATCCGTGCTTTATGTTGTCTGTTATATGGTGTGGGTGTGGCTAGGGAATTGCAGTGCTGTTACGATGCTGGGGAGTTGCTAAACTGCTCTTAGGGAAGGAGCTGTGAGATCCTCTGGCTTCTATTCTGACACTTCCTTCTCCCTCACAGCAGCGACCTGGCTGGCCTTTGGCAATGAAATTCAATGCACATGGCTCCGCAGTCAAATCATCAAATTTCCCTGTGTGTATATTAGAGTTTTGTAATGTGTTTCCATTATGAAACAATGCGGGGATAATTGTCTTTGGTAGCAATTAGCTAACAGGTTTGTTCAGTGCTATTGGCAGAGGCATCCATCATCCCCTCCCTGACCACACTTTTTTGTCTACTGTGGACTATGGAGATCAATAGAATTCTGTATAGTGGAAATCACCCCAGCTTTAATGAGCTGCAAGTCTCAGTCAGTCTTGGTTTTGTATTTTTAATTTTTCCCCTTTAAAATGGAAAAAAGCTTTCCCTCTGGGAGGAGAGAGTACTGTAGCTGTACTATTACTTTCACTAATCAATTCATGGTTCTAAATTGTTTTGCTTCTACAAGAACGTAGGGATGATAGAGATCAGGAGAAGCACGCAGTCTATTGCTCCAGTAATACTCCATTCTACTGAAACATATCTTTATAAAATACAGAGTAGTGTATTATCCAAATTACTTGTTTGGCGCTATCTTTGATTCTCTTGTGTGTAGACTTTAAACCACAGAATTACATAATGCAAAGGATTAAAGGATATTGTATCACACAATATTTTAAAAAGACATACAACCGACTTTACGACAGTCTGTGTCAAATATAAAGGAAGTGTGTTTTGTTGTGCTTTTAAGTACAGCATTGTGGATCAGGTTAAAGTTGTTTGTAGTGTGTGCATCTTCATAAGCAAAAGTGTTTGGGAAGGAGTTTTTATTTCTGAAGAAGCAAACAAGAAAAGGGCTTTGGGCTAAGGAATGTGGGCTAAGAATTATCACTTAGCAGGAATATTTACATTTCTCTTTGCAAAGTAGGCAACAGAAAGTGTTCAAAGCAAAAAATAAATCTTTCAGTAAAATTCCATTGTTAGTACTGATATCTAAGTTTTCCACCAACTGACCTGTGTTCCTAGGAAAGGAGCTTGCCCTTCTAGAAGTTAGAGTAACTAACAGTATAATAACTGTAGTGCTCCTTTTAAAGTAAATATGGAACATGAACGTTCTACCCAAAGAATTCAAGTATAGTGGGAAATTGTGCACTTCGTGGCCTAGTCTTCTTCCTTTTCACAAAACAGACTTCTTGACTTGATAGCCTTTTTTTTTAACCCAGGTACTTTGGTCTTACGATAGAGATTACTGTGATACCACACCAAATTCCCTATTTATGCAGTATAATGCTGTTGCAGTGAAAAATACCGTTGAGTTCTCTACAGTTTTCTGACATGAAGTAATAGTGCTTAGAAATGACCTCTATACCACTTCCTGTTCTTTTAAGTACATCAGAGACAGTTATTCTGTAGTAATCACCATTCCACTTGTCGAAGGAAGGTGTACAGTTTCTGGATGCCAACAAAATACATCCTTTTGGTGTTTTTACTGCTTGAGTTTGAGCAGGGGAGCCTTGCGTGCCAGTTTTCAGTCTGTGACAAGATTCAAGTTCTATTTGGATGCTGAACAATTTGAAGAATGTGCTTTCTCTATGTATCCTTTGACTTAACCAAGTCCAAAACCTATTATTCAGTCGAGCACTGTAATAATTCTTCTGCCTATTACCTTATTAAATCTCTCAGATTATTCTATCAGTGTATGGAAGATTAACTCCAAACAAAACTGTGGGACCAAGGGGAGAGAGTACCTTACACAAGCATAGTGAAACCCTATAAATGGAACATCATATTTTGCAGTTATCTCTGTATCCTAAAAATAAAATTGATGTTGTCATTAAAACAGATAAATTCTTTACTTCTGTACTTTTCAGATATAGAATTCCAGCTGTTGAATTCCAGGGTGCAGAACAGTGTTCTAGATGTGGTCTAATAAAGGCTAAGTAAAGGAGATAATCATTTCCCTTAGTACACTGGTTCTGCTCCTTTCAGTAAAGCCCAGGTTGCTGTTGTTCACCTTCTCTGCCACAATACAGCCCTGGCTCACGTTCAGCTCGCTGCTGCACCAGGGTCCCCAGGTCCTTTTCTGCAGAGCTGTTCCCCAGCCAGTCTGTCCCAGCCTGCATTGTTTCCAAGGGTTTCTCCTTCCCAAGTACAGGACTTTTTTACCCTTATTAAATCTCATGAGAATCCTGCTGGCCCATTCCTCTACCTTGTTTGTATAGGCCCCTCTGAATGGCAGCCTTGGCTCCTGGTTTGGTGTCATCTGCAAACGTGAGGAGAACATGCTCTTTTGCATACTCCAGGTCACTGGTGAAGATGTTAATCAGGAATAGGAAATCACAATTGCAACTACATAGAATCATTTAGGTTGGAAAAGACCTTTAAGATCATCTAATCCAACCATAAACCTGGCACTGCCAAGTCTACCACTAAGCCATGTCCCTGCGTGCCACATCTACCCAGCTTTTAAATGCCTCCAGGGGTGGTAACTCCACCACTTCCCTAGGCAGCCTGTTCCAGTGCATGACAACCCTTTCAGTGTAGAATTTTTTCCTGATATCCAATCTAAACCTCCCCAGCACAACTTGAGGCCATTTCCTCTTGTTGTGTCACTTGTTATTTGGGAGAAGAGACCAACTCTCACCTCACTACAGCCTCCTTTCAGATAGTAGTAGAGGGCAATAGCATCTCGCTTCAGTCTCCTTTTCTCCAGGCTAAACAACCCTGGTTCCCTCAGCCACTCCTTGTAAGATTTGTCCTCTAGACTCTTCACCAGCTTTGTTGCTCTTCTCTGGACACACTCCAGCGCCTCAATGTCTGTCTTCTTGTGAGGGGCCCAAAACCAAACGCAGTATTCGAGGTGCGGCCTCATCAGTGCCAAGTCTGGAGGAACGACCACTTCTCTAGTCCTGCTGGCTACGCTGTTTCTGACACAAGCCAGGATGCTATTGGCCTGCTTGGCCACCTGGGCACACTGCTGGCTCACATTCAACCAGCTGTTGACCACCACCCCCTGTTTCTTTTCTTCCTGGCAGTTTTCCATCTGCTCATCCCCAGGCCTGTAGTGTCACATGGGGTTGTTGTGACCAAAGTGCAGAACCTGACACTTAGCCTTGTTTAACCTCATACAACTGGCCAGGACTCTGGAATCCAGGTCTGTTCCAGAGGCTGGGTTTCGGTGGTTGGTTGTAGAGCTAGGGTGGTGGTTGTGCAGTTTCTAGAGGAGATACGAATCCTGGAGTTGGCACATTTTGGTAGGGAGCTGGTTCTAGATCATGTTGTAGCTTACTTGTTTCTAGATTGCATTCCAGGTCACTCAGTAGTTCTGGAATGACATAATGATTTAGCTGTCTTGTTGGTTCAGGATCATGGTCTAAGTCTAGCTCATTTGTTGTATCAGGACTGCTTCTTGGTTCTGGAGGAGGTTCTAGTCCGCTCAGGGGTGCTAGATAATGTTCTAACTTGTTGATTCTAGATCGGTTTCCAGCTTACTTGCTGGTTCTAGAGCATGCTCTATGCAAATTTGGTGGATCTAGATTGGGTTCTAGGTGATTTGGTTGTTCAAGATCACTTACTAGTTCTAGACTGGGTGCCAGGTCAGCATATGGTTCTAGAGCCGGGTTGGTTTCAGAATGGGGGAGGTCCTAGAATCCATTTCAGGGGATACCCCTGTTTTTCCATCTAGCAAAGACTTATGGTGCTTGCTGATAATAGCAGTTTCTCTGGGTTTCTTTCTTTCTTATTTTCTTTTTCATTTTTGCTTGTGTGCTTTTTGGTGTGTGTGTCTCTTTTGAGTTGAAGACACACAGGATGGGAATCCTTTCATCCCATGAAGTGCAGCTCTCCCAGGTTGCTAGCGCGCTGCCTTACGCTGCCTCTGTGGCCGTTCTTTTCTCTGGCAACACCATGGGGAACTGGCAAGCCAGCAGTCCTTGACAGCGACTGGCTGCCACGCTCCTGCTCTGAGGATTCTTGCCAGCCTGTCCGAGAGTCTTGTCTAACACTTATTAGTGTTAATAATATAGATAATTATAGTCTCAAGCTTCTTCTATATGACTACCTGCTGTTGATGATATTAGCATGACAGTTACATATATACAAGGTCAGAATATCCTCCCACCTTCTTCTGCTTTCTCTTAGGTATTGAATAAGCAACTTTAAAAGAGAAGCCAATATAATCAGGCTTTCTACACTTGCCTTTTGACGAAATATTTTTAAAAAAAGCAAAGAAAAACGATTGTATCTCATTGCTTTTTTATATGGTTTATATGCTCAAGTTAAGCAGGACAGTGCTAGTGTCCATTACTTTTGTTGAAATGCATCTCCAGTCCACTTGCCAAGTGGAGGCAGAGAGATGGAAGGCAGGAATTAGAAAGCAGCTCTAAAATAACCATTCTGTAGCATTACAAATTGCACAATACAACGATAATGATTAAATTTTAGACAGTTTGTATCATAAAAGACAATTCTGACTCTGACTTCAAAATTCTCTAGTATATTTGTACAGCATACATAACATAAATAATCTGTTTGCTCTGAGAACACTACGTAAACGTGAGTTCCTTGTATGCCAACAATCCTTAACGTAGGTAAACTTCATTTCAAAATTGCATCACCTCTGCTAGAAAATGCCTCATAATCTTATGCAAGAATGTCAAGTTGCTTAAATCTCCAGGAATTAAAAAATATATTTGAATAAGTCTTATTTCACATTTTTCCTTATTGCAAAGAGTTTGCTACCTGATAGATATACTGTAGGAATACGCTTCATCTTTCAGAAGTGTGTTACCATTGACTAATTATCAGAGTGAACTAATGCAGAATCCATGCAACTAAGGATTTGGCTTCAGGCTGGTAGCCTGGAGTTATGTTAAAATACAGCACATTTAACAATTTGCTGTGTGCCTACCTAATCTATACATACAACAGGGCCAATCACTGGTCTTTTAGGCTGTGAAAATGCTAAATGCAATATATTGCTGCTTGTAAAAACAATATTGAACATAACACAGTCTTCACTTTATGTCTACTGAATATGTGAGAACTTAAATTGTGGTACATTGCCTTCTGGTAGAAATCACAGGTGCCCAGTAGGTCTTGGCAACGTTCTGTGGTCCTCTTTTGCGTGTGTTTTTCCACATGGATGAAATTTTTTCAAGCCAATTAGTATCAGAAAAGAAGAGCTTTTTGCTTGAGAGTATTTTGCTGGGTGCCTTCTGACTGTGGTCCATTAAGTTTGCATTCTATTTACTGACAGTTGATTTCACTGTTCAGAAAGATTAAATTGCATAAATTACAGTTTCTTTGCATTTGCATACATCCTATTAAACACAGATTCTTAAGAAAATGTTATTTTTTTACACTGACCAATGACAGTGTTTCTAAACAAGCACTCTTAATTTTTCCCTTTTTCCATCTGCATATCTTTGCATTCATATGGATAATGCAGAAGATTTTTACAAAGGTAGGGGCAGCAAGTGTACCAGATGTTTAAGCTGTAGAAGTTCCTTCTCTGGAAAAAAAAATAGGTTTTTTAGGTATCTCATTACTGTGCATCTTACTCTTGACTGAGAAACATCTCTGTTCCTTTAGTTTACTTGGTGAGAATGGAAAGCCAGTACGACAGGGACAGATTTCAAAGATTATTTACATTAGTGAAAACCAGTTCTGCATCCTCAACAGAAACAAAAAAGATTCCCCTGCTTGCATGTCCAGAATGGATTCTGCCTCTAAAACTAGAGTGCACTCCAGTTTTTTTATCTGCTTGTCAGTATTTCACTTGTGCTCTTTTTTTAGGATTGGAGCACTATTTTCCTTCACTGTTAGACTGACAATTAACACTTCTTTTTTAATTTGCCATGTAGTAGTCTTCTCATGCAGGGATGCTGTTTCAGAACAGGTGTCACGCAGGTGTTCAAAGCAAACTTCTCTTACAAGTGAAAATTGGCAACTGAATTAAAACTTTTGCTGAAGAAGCTGGGGAGTCGTTCTGGAGTCCCAGTGTTGGATGCATGCGAGTGGCTTATTTCCATCCCATTAACTCCTGAATGAGAAAAGCACAGTGGAACAGAAGCAGGAGGCTGAAACTACAATGCAAAAGAATAGTTTTCATGTGACCAGTTTTACTATGTACTTTCAGCATGGATAGTGGCATTAATTTAGTGAAACCAGCATCCTTGGTCTTTCTCTTCCTTTCGTATGTGGGAAAGCATTTGGGTTTGTTTCCACTTATTCTGGACAGCATGAACAACTGAAGTGAATGATGCTGACATGATAGGGTTTCTAACCTCTGCACACCACCTTCTTCTTAATGATTTTGAAATACTGGCTTATTCACTAGTCATGCTTGAGTTTTGGTCCAAATACTTACTCCCAGTTTACAAATGAAGCGGTTGAACCATGAACAGGTTAATTAACTTGGCCACAGTCGTGTAGAGAGCTTGTGTCAAAGCAAAGACAAGGATTCAATCTTCCACTTGACAGGCATGAATTTATGAGAGCTAGACACTTCTGAATCCACGTGTACTCATTCCCTGCTTCCTCTTTAAGATAGAAGGGGAAAAATGGATGAACACAAAACGAAGGGCAATTTTTCTTTTTAACCTCCATAAGTCTGTTGTCCACTTTTTCAGAGGCAATTCAGTAGCTTTTCTGTAACACTGAGCAAGGCTCCATCTTCCCATTTCTGTATAAACGTCTGATGAATGCAGCCTCAGTAGTGCACTGATAAATTGGTGCTGGAGAGAATTTTTCTTGAGACAATAATGCTGAGAAAAGCTGTTTGCCTTCACGTCCTAAAAGTTACTTTTCTTTGGACTATTCCAACTTTTCTTTCTAGAATATATTAGAGAGACTATGTCCTAAGTAGACATAATGTTTGGTGTTAAGCACTGTACGTCAGTAAACTACTTGACCAATGTCACCTCAGATTTTAGATCATGGTCCTCAACGACAGTAAGTTGTTTCTGTTCATCGAAACTGTTATCTTCAGACCCACAGGAGGTAAATACCCTTTAGTGTGAGATGCAGATTCACTAGCATCTGTATAGATATTGTTACTTCAGCATAACTTATCAACAGTGGTGGGGATGGGCCTTGCTGTCTTCTCTAAAAATGCCTTTCACTGCAAATAACCCAATTTAAACTTCTCTTCAAACCTTCCCCTAGCATATATGCTGCACTATGCTGAAGCACAAGCATTAAATACCTGGCACATCTTACCACCAGTTTTCATGGAATCATAGAATGTTTTGAGTTGGAAGAGACTTTCAGAGGTCATCCAGTCCCCCTGCAGTGAGCAGAGACATCTTTAGCTACATCGTGTTGCTCAAAGCCCCATCCAACCTGACTTTGAATTTGTCCAAGGACAGGGCTTCTACTACATCTCTGGGCAGCCTATTCCAGTGTTTTACAAAATTCATTGTAAAAAAATCCTTCCTTATATCTAGGCTAAATCTACCCTATTTTAGTTTAAATCCATTACCCCTTGTCCTATCGCAACAGTCCCTGCTAAAAAGTTTGTCCCAGTCTTTCTTATAGGCCCCCTTTAAGTGTTGAAAGGTCCCAATAAGGTCACAGAATCACAGAATCGCTCGGTTGGAAAAGACCTCTGAGATCATCATGTCCAACCGTTCCTGTCTACCCACTAAACCATATCCTTAAGTACCTCATCTACCCGCTCCTTAAACACATCCAGGGATG
>NW_010168649.1:16307-23807 GCF_000695765.1 Mesitornis unicolor
CGGCCCAGCCTGTTCCAGCTTCTGACGACCCTCTCAGTAAAGAACTTCCTCCTTATCTCTAACCTGAACCTCCCTTGGCACAGCTTGGTGCCGTTTCCCCTTGTTCTATCCCCCATCACCTGGGAGAAGAGACCAGCACCCACCTCTCTACAAGCTCCCTTTAGGCAGTTGTAGGTGGTGATGAGGTCTCCCCTCAGCCTTCTCTTCTCCAGGCTAAACAACCCCAGTTCCCTCAGCCGCTCGTCATAAGGCTTGTTCTCCAGAGCCCTCACCATCTTTGTGGCTCTTCTCTGAACACGCTTCAGAATCTCAACATCCTTCTTATAGTGAGGGGCCCAGAACTGAACACAGGACTCGAGGTGCGGCCTCACCAGTGCCAAGTACAGGGGGATGATCACCTCCCTGGACCTGCTGGTCACGCTGTTTTGAATACAGGCTTTCCCAGAGCCTTCACTTCTCCAGGCTGAAAAACCCCAACTCTCTCAGATGTTCTTCATAGGAGTGGTGCTCCAGCCCTCTGATCATTTTGGTGGCCCTTCTCTGCACTCGCTCTAATAGGTCCATGTCTTTATTGTGCTGAGGACTCCAGAGCTGGACACAGTGCTCCAGGTGGAGTTTCAGCAGAGCAGAGTAGAGGGGAGGAGTCACCTCCCTTGACCTGCTGGCCACGCTTTTGATGCAGCCCAGGACACAGGCTTTCTGGGCTGCGAGCACACGGTGTCAGCTCATGTCCAGCTTTTCATCCACCAGTGTCTCCAAAGTCCTCCACAGGGCTGCTCTCAATCCCTTCATCCTTCAGCTTCTGTTGGTACCAGGGGTTGCCCCAACCCGGGTGCAGGACCTTGCACTTTGCCTTGTTGAACCTCATGAGGTTCACACAGGCCTACTTCTTGAGTTTGTGTAGGTCCCTCTGGATGGCATCCTGTCCCTCAGACTTGACACCTGCACCACTCAGCTTGATGAGGCCACTTTGTCCTGAAAAACTACAGCATCCACGTCCTGTGTATTGGAGGAGATAAAATAGAATTCCGTGACACAACTTCACTCTACGTCAGAATGACTCTGCTTGAGCAAAAAGCTTAAAAGCAACGAAGGGTGCTGAATGCAGTGCCTGAAGGGTATTACTTTGACATCTCAAAAAGCTGACTACAACAGAAGGCAGGAAGAGTTATCTGAAAGGAAGATCCAAATATTTGACATACTCTGAAATGTCTTAAGGAGGCAATGAAAAGCACCAAAGAAAACACTGAAAAACAGTTGAAAAAGCATTGAAAACCAATGAAAAACAATTTGCTGAGGGCTGCTGTTAGGATTTTTTTTTTCCATCTAGGATCCATGACTATGAAGGTATTCCAACCTTTTAATTAAAATAAAACAAACTCATTTTTTTCCTTATTTTTTGGGTCCCCTTTCTCCAAAAGATGATAGAGCCTGCAAGCAATAAACTTACCTGACTTTAGTCACTTCTTTGACTGAAGAGACTGGAACCCAGTCTTCAAAAACTACAAGAAAATAAAGAGGTCAACAAAGCGTAGTGCTGCCAGCTGAGATCACTTCTGATTTTTAAATGAGTAGTTAAACATTAGGTAGGCCAGATCATGCACAGACTGCATGTAGAACCCTGAGGCAGGAGGGAAAGACATGACATCCCAGCCCTGCTCATTCACATTGCTTCGTGGTTGCTGCACAGTCAGCGTGGTGCTCTGGCTTTGGTTCACCTCAGCAGCAGAGCTCAGGGCTGCTGGGTTAAACTGCAGCTGCACAGGGGAGGCGCTGATCCACTGAGGTGAGTTCACTGGAGGGCCACCAGGATGGTAAAGGGGCCGGAGGACTTACCCTGTGCGAAGAGGCTGAGGGAACTGGGGCTTCTTCAGCTGAGAGAAGAGATGGTTTCAGGGGGGCTGGTGAGCAACCTGCTGGTCCTTTGTGGAGGTTATTAGGAAGGCAGATGTAGGCTGTTGACAGTAGTGATGCGGTAGGATGAGAAACAGGTATAAATTGAAACAAGAGACACGTACAGCTGAACTTTAAATAGCTTCTGTGGTCTGTTAACGTTACCTGTTCTGCTTTATATTTCCCTAAAGTAGATGCTCCTCACTTAAAAGAATTAATTTTGCAACAGATTTTAAAGATGAAAGTTTTCTTGTGTAATTAATCCTTGAACTTGTTTTGGTAAGCTTTAAAATTACGGTGTTAAAGTCATTAGTGCCATTATCCAAAGTTTATTGCTTATGTATGACTAAAGAAAGAAACATGATCTAGGTGTGATTATCTAAGGAAAAGTCCTAGAGAAGATTGAAATTGAACACAGTAACTGTAATTATCTAAAAGGAAGTCTATTACTGTATGATAAAACTGTCAAAATAATGATTGAGGACTCCTACAAATCATGCAGAAGATCAATAAAGTTAATCCTACGTCACTGCTTGAGAATTTAGAAATTGTATTTTGTCCTTAATTCATGATGGAACCATTCAAAATATATTTAATAAATGGGTTATAGTACTTCTTAATTAAAAATTAAAACTATTCCTCAATAGTGTTCCCCGGTGAAATAGGGAATATATTTCCAGTCCACATGATGTGCATGTTATTTTACTGATTGCTTACTATTTTTAAGGAATTATTAGCTGACTTTGATCTGTTAGTAATGTACATTAAATTTGTAGTGATACCTCTCCCAGAAAAACCTTTGTGGCTCAACAACCCTGTTTGGAGTGGTTAAAAAAATAGATCTCATTTTTTTTTCCCCTGTGAATTACTTTATTCTCCACTCTATTATCCTACTATATCTGAATGCCTTCCAGTAGCATGTTAAGCTGTGTGACTGCTTATCTGTCATGTGGTGTTTGTTCTCCTCTTTCCTCCCAAGGAGGAGAAGCATATGCAGTGAAGTGTTTGGTGTGTATTGTTTCGTTTTGTTTTAGTATACATCTATAAATGTTCTGTGTTTGTTAGAGAGGACAAAGTGAAAGAAATGTGCTTTTCATGGGGAGCAGATGGGAGTGGGAGCCCTGTGTTCACTGCTCTCTCAAATAGGCTATTCAGGAGAAGTTCAGTTCCTTCTGTTCTTCCCTCCCCAATACGTATAAATTCCACTCTTGCAGCATGACTTCTGTTGGAGTGGACACGTACAACCTTACACTGCTTGGCTCAAATGCTGCTGTTCTGCAGTCTTCCCATGAAGAACCGTCAGGAGAATATTGCAGAATGTAGACCAATTTGTTCTTTTCAAATCACTGTCCCCTATGTAAGGCATGTTTCTTGCTTTTTTAGCTCAAATTCCTTAAAACCTTTTAAAAAACTGGATAAGATACGCTTTTAATTTGTCACCTGGTCCTCACATAGGTGCCAGAATAGATCTTTGGTAAAATGGTAGTTGTTATCATCATGCAGTTATAGCATTACTTGTCTCATTAATTTTTCTTTGACTGAATCACATGTATGAGTGTGATAATTGTCCTACCAGATCCATTAGTGATCTTTTCTTAATAAAATGGTTTAATTTAGATCACAGTTGATGCAGCTATGAAGGCAGCCCTAGTTGTGATAGGTTTCACAGAACTTAACTGAGAATAGGTTTCTGCCAGCTCCGCACCCCATAGTTACAATCTAGATGAACTGTTGCTTCTGTCCATCAGACTGCAAGACGGGAAAACAGTAAAGGTGCTGTCAGACACATCGACCTTCATGAAGTGACAAAACAGCTATACATTGTTCCATAGACTAGGATCCTGTGCTTGACAGCAGGTAGTCGTGAACATTTTGGCAAGCACTATTTTGAGGTGGTGGGACAGCAATTCTCTACAGTAGGCACTTACAGATAACCTTTATCCATATAGCTTTTGTCTCCCAAAGAAATTCTTAAAGCAAGAGCTGCCTTTTGTTCTGTGTCACTTCCAGAATGCTCAGTCTTTTTTGAGTATTGCTGCTCTTCCAGTTTGCTTGGTTTTCATTTTAGTTTGAATACTCACAGTTCTAAATATCCAGCATTTTTAAAATCCTTTGATGATGTCTTTGGCCCTGGTGTTTTGTACCCATGAGTTTCATAAGCTTGTATCTCTGTATTTAAAAGAGGTCTAAATGCTTTCTTCGAAGTTACTTGAACGCCCATGGGTCTTCAGGCATTTAACAAAAATGGTAAGCAGGCATCTTCTTTTGTGGCGTCTGATTTTTTTGTGTGCTTTCTAAAATAAATGTTTCATGTGCCTAAGTTTTTTGAGGCCACCACTGATTCTTTTCTGTCTTTGAACCCCTGGTACTTCCAGTGGACATTTTTGAGATAGAGTGACAGAAGTGAATGCAGTGTTTCCAGGTGAGTCTAAGCGGGAGGTATCAGTTATAAGGAGCTCAGTGATATTTCCAAGTCCATAAGTAGAGTCAGTCGTTAGGGAATGCACAGATTTGCTTCAGACAATTTAGAGACCAGTGAAATGTACAAGTAACTGACCCGAAAGAAAGAGATTCTATGGTTTGGGGGTATTCTCTATCATTGACTCGACTCAAGTGTCTTTGAAGGCATAATCTTCAAATACTAAGCCACAAATTCTGCACTTTTTCAACAATGGAATCCCAAACTTAATTTTAGTTTTAGACTGGGAATTGCAATGTAAAGTACTATTTTTTCCCACGTTCCCTGTTGTTTTCTTTAGAAAAGCTAGGAACAACTGAAAGTTCAAGTAATAGAAACAGCTTTTTAAAAATAATTTTGAAATAATATTTTGAATCCTCAGTAATACAGTTACTTCTAAGTTACTCCTAAGTTACTCCTAAGCTTGTCTTCAAGACTGTAGACTTGCCTGTCCCAGGTTCCCAAATCAGACTCCCATCTACTTATCTGAAGAACGTTCTTTCTCTCTGCTTCAGGGCTGATTTTCTTTTTCTCAGTGCTTTCCCACATTCCAGAACTGTTTAGCTCCATTTAGTATCAATAATTGCTTGATTTACGGTTAATTTTATGTTTCTTTTCGGATTGGTAAAACAATTCAGTAGGCAGAATGGAGACGCACATTTCACTTACAGAATTGAAACATTTTCTCTTTTACCCTTAATCTCGTGCTTTGAAAGTTCTTTGCCTTCCCTTCAGTAAACTAAATGAGAGCCCAGCCCTGAAAAGACAAATACAAGGCCATCATGTGCTTGATGTGGAACTTGCAGCTATGTGGAGCTACAGCCTTTCAGTAGGCGCCAGTTTATCCAGATTCATCTGCAGGATCATAACCTGAGTCTGACATACTTGAATCCTCTGTAACCTCATGATTTACTTTTGTTTGGTCCTTACAAAACATTTTAAACAACCTGATTTATTATGTGTCAACTTATGTCATGCCACTGTTAGCTTTTGCTGTGAGAAAATGGACAAGACTTGGACAGGTCTTGACAGGACTTTGGGATTTTTCATGTTTTGTGTGTGGCTAGATAGATTCCTTAGCTACAGAGAATATCTACTGAATTTTTAACGAATATCTTTTAAAACAATCTTTTTTTCTTTAATTTTCTTTCTTATGCCCAAAAATTGCAAGAGATTAGTAATGTTCAACTTCCCTTATGCAGTGTATTGGTCATTCCTTAGTGTATCACAGTCACTTAAGTGCTTGTTAGAGTGATCATTAAAAACATAATGTGCTGGATATAGACTGTATTGTATAATTCCCTAATCACTGCTAACTTATCTAAGCATATAATTGGCACTAATATTTACCCCCTCCCAAGTTTTCTCTACTGTTTGCTGGTGTATAATTTCTCAAGGTAGGTGGATAGCATAAATGAAAGATTAAATCCCTGTCTAAAGAAGCTTATTTTCCTATTAACAGAAAATCATTACACCTTAGTGAAAATCACATTCGGGATGTTTAACGAGGTATGTCAGTAGTGATGTGTGGATGCGAAAGAATTGCTATTGGCTTTACATTTTCAGTGCCTTTTGTTTGTTATGTCTGAATAACATGTTAGTTTATAAACTGTGGGAGAATATTTTATTTTTCTTTACATATTTATTTTTTTTTAAGAGATGGCTTTGCTGCAAACTGAGCTTTCCACTTCATCATCCAGTGAGCGGGATGATGGTGCTGACTGACCTGGTTATTTAGCAGGTCGTCTCTGAGCTCTAGTCTGGTAGAACTTTGGCGTGTGCTAGAAAAGAACAGTTTGTTCTTTAAGAACAATAAAAGGCAACTGTTTGCTATTAAATTACCTATCTGTTTCTCATTCCTGGCCCAGTATTGGCTGGCAGGTATAGCTTTTTTAACCTGGGAAAATATCCCTGTGCAACCACTTGAAGATAACTGTTCACATGAATGGATAGGATCAAAGAAATTCTGGAATCAGAATTCAAAATCGTTTACACATCATATTTAGAAGAGCAGCTTTCAGAAACCCAAAAGACAAAATGTGAAAGATAAAGATTTTTAATACCCAATTTAAAAGACCAAAGAAATTTTATAAAAGATAGGAATATTATGTGTATTTCTGCCTGTGGATAACGTTGGTTTCATTCCATTTATTCCACTTTCTCTGACTATACGAGTTTATTCCTTAGACCTTACCCAGCTAACTCAGACACTCTTAAGGCCTACTTCTAACTTTATCAGACTTTCAGAAAAATTATTTGCTGTAAAACACAATGCACGTAATTAGGAAAACTTCTATCACCAACAATCAGGAAAGAAGCAGTATTCGTTTGTACAGATGGAAAAATAAAGAACTAGTAAGTTCGATGTGAAGCTGACAGTCATTAAACATGAATTTCATTTGACCCAGATAAGATATTTTAAAATACCAAATTGCTGTCTGTATATCAAAATTAATTATCATCCCTTCTCCTCCACTTCAATTTCCAGCATTTCAGGATGTTCTTAGGTATTTTTTAGTATTTCCGACAACCCTATATTTTGATTGAATACTGTGTCGCCCTTAGTTGTCAGGATAAGGATTTTGCCATTGTTTGTGCACTGAGTTTTGCTTTGTAGCTTTACGCAGGGACAGAATGTGTGTCAGAAATTTTTTAATATATCATGCATTAGCACCAGAGGTGACATGGCGACTAAGAAAATCACATTATCCAGTTCTGGTTAGTTTTATGATGTTGTGAACTGTCAAATCATTTGAAATGAAAAGCAGCCTCCAAAATAAATGGTAAAGTAATAAATGGTATAGAAAATTAACTAATATTTTCTCTACTGTTTTTCAGACAGCAAAGTGGTCTAACTTTTACCCAATCTATGCGACATTCATCAGTTTGTCACTTAACGGTAGGGTTGATCGGAGCTGAATCTTGCTAGTTCTTGGAAAAAGAATGGCAAATCGGTTCATAGTATACTAAGTGCCTTTTTATTTTTGAATAATGAGATGGGATCAGTTCATTAGCTACTGGAGGGAAAAAAAAGCAGGGTAAGCAGCGTTGTACCTGGCTTGACAAGTATACTAATTACTCTCCTTCACGTGGAGCTGAAGGCATATTTGGTTCAGTTTAATGATCAGAGGAGAAGGCATTAGAAGGCC
>NW_010168649.1:26307-32258 GCF_000695765.1 Mesitornis unicolor
GTCAGCCTCTTGGTGTATTGCCACCCAGTAACTGGCTTTCTGAAAGAAGAATTACAATTGAAGGCACCTTATCTTAGCTGCATAGATAATACAAAATTAACAATATGCAGAGGTTTGGGGTTTTTTTGTTTTAATTTTGCAAGTTATTTTGCAAGATAATGCCTGTATAAGAAGGAAGGATAATATATTGAAAGCTAGTGTAGTAGTTGGTTTTGTTTGGTGCCTTTTCTTTTAAAGACTTAATTTAAAGCCTTGTGAAGTCGGTGTGACATCAGCACAATATGAAATGCAGTATGTCGGTTCATTATTACTCTGATATAGGTAAAGAATAAAGTGTCTGATAACTTCAAGTGAACAGCAGAAGTCAGAATCGTGGAATCATTGCGATTGGAAAAGACCCTTAAGATCATCAGGTCCAACCAGTAAAGTTGACAGTCTCAGAGCAAATTTGTTTTGCACCTGTAGCTCATACTCAAAGTTGTGTCCAGTGAAACATTTCCCTGACGTGAATCCGTGTGGCTTTGCTGGTTTTTGATCAGTCATAAAGTTTTTCATAAGTTTTTCAGAATCAAATCATGATGCTTAAATCAGTAACCCTTCAAAACAGTGAATTCAACTCAGTCTTCCTCAGTTACTCTTTATTATTCTACTATTCTGTCAGCCAAACTGTTCCTTGTATATTATTCATGCCTACTAAAAAATTGTTATTATTTTAATTTTTAGTGTTAAGAAAGTAATTAGATAGACGGCCTTCTGGTTCACCTTTTTTAAATTTTAATCCTGTGTACAAAATGTGTTTTTAATCGTGTACAAAAACTAAAGTAAAATGCCTGTTTATTCTTACTAGTCACTTATAAAGGTAATGGTTTTTTTATTAGAGGTTAATAAGATACAACTATGTAATATGGCATGATGCATCTCGAAGAGTTTTGGCTTAGTATATCATTCTGTTTAATAAAATTTGCACAAAATTTTCCTCCTGCCGATGCTGTTGCCATTCTCTGTAGTCCTTCCAAAGCCTTTAAACTCATTTTGGGTTTTATGTTCCTTTACATTAGGGTATAGTTTTCTAAACAAAACATTTTCTTGAAAATACTACTTTGAACTGGCTGTGATGCTTTTAGGAAGCAACATTTGGCGAGGAGATTAAAATGACAGTCTCTTTTACCTCCAGCAGAGTGTTTACACACAGTCATTAATAGGAGAAGCATTGCTGTTGATATGGCAGATACGTCATGTCACAGGGTCCAGAAATCCTTTCCACAGTGTCGTCTCAGGCTTTTGATCCAGTCACTGAAGAGGGTGACCAAGCTTTGGCCCTGAGTTGGGGCAAAACAGATGAAGGCCAGGAATGGAGTAGTTTTTCACTTTGTTTACATGACTGAAGGGCACATGGGTTAAAGGCATCGGCCTAAAGTCACACAGGAGGTGTTTGGCAATGCTGGGAACCTTGCTAGTCTCAAGCCAGGTTGGTGTGCGAGGATTCAATGGCACGAATGTGCCACCAGCTGAACTCTGTCAGCAGTTGTTCCAGGAAGGAGGCAGCTTGCGCTTGCGCAGCAGCGTTGTTTTTTCTCTGAGAAATTGTAAAATTAAATGTTTGATGTTTTTAGAAGGCAGTTTTCTAGAATATAGTCTTTCCACTACTATTAGCAATTAACTGGTATATGCAACTACCCAAATTAAGCATCTGGAGAGAAAACAGTAGGCCAGTGCTTGCAAGGTCTGTATTTGAAAATAAATTAAAGGCATTTTCTGCATTATGTTATTTTTTACATCGTAGTATCAATATCAGTGAATAAAAGACTGATAAATAGCCCTAAATTCACTTCTGATTTCTTTTGCATCTTAGATTTATACATTTGAAAATTGCACAGAAAGCTTTTTGCCAGCTTTTAAATACAGTCAAATAAATGTGTCAACAGTAAATGAGTAAATAAATAAATTTGAAAACTACTTAACAGGAATCATCAGGTGCTTAAGATTGTTGAGACCAAACATTGTTTTTAAAGGCTCTTTTGAACTTTTACATATCTTCTTCCTTAAGTTCTCATAGGATATGGAGGTTATTGTGAGTTACGTTTGCTTTACACTAAGCAGTTTCCTTAGGAACTCCATGGTGCTTCTGATGAATAAACTGCCCAGAGAAACCGAATAAGTAAACAAGGGTCTGCTTTTATCCTGTGCTAATGAAATGCTTTGGTGTTTCAAGACTTTTAGAGTGAATGGTATCAGAATGGGTAAGTAGCTACAAATTTATAGATTTGTACTTTCTAGCTGGGTAATTTTCAAAATTATGAACATCATCAGTGTTTTCCTTACAGAAGTGTGTCTGTCTTCCTGCCAAGTGGATAACTGAGCTAACAGGTTTCTCATATGTTTTTATTCTTTATTTCTCTAGCCTCCAAAACTCTTATAAATAGTATGCTCCGGGACCCTTCTCAGATTCCAGATGGAGTTCTAGCAAATCAAGTCTATCAGGTATTCATCACAGTTGTCTTTTTTTTTTCCTGTGGCAATGCTGTTATCTGCCTAGCAGAGTAAAAGATTTTAAACCTTATTTAATTACTGTCATCGTAAACTATCAGTGAGGTCAGAGTGCACAATAAATGGCAATGCCGTATTTGTGAGGGGAGCATTTCACTTTTTAATAGCTTGCTTTTATAGTGAATAAAAGCATGCAGTTTTTGCTTTCTGTGATTAAATCTGAACAACATCTGATAGCCTTTTTGAAGAAAAGTAGTTACTGTTTTTAAGATACTGTTTAACTATAACTGTTTGGTAGTTGCCCATCACTATACTACTATTCTTATTTGTCTGCAGTGTACTGTGAATGACTGTTGTTATGGACCACTGGTGGACTGCATCAAACAGTATCCTTTCCCATAAAATTTTAGGTGCACAATTGACGGGCTTAGGCTGTGTGGAAGAGATGTGTCTAGCTTTAACCTGACATAAAGTTCTGCTTCACGAGACACGTTTCATACTCCTCTGTTTTACATTCAATCACCTAAAGGGTCACTGCAGAGCTTTTTCCTACGTTGTTTAACAAAAATCAGATGGACCACAAGAAGTTGTCAGTTTGGTGGCTACATGTTCGTATGCCTGATTGAACCTCTTTGGTTCTGATGAGTTGAAATGCATGTCTGGTTTTCTATTAAAAATAGTGGCCTGTGCTTTGAGTGGTGGAGTTGGGCTAGGAGATCTCTGGAAATACCTTCCAATCTCAACTACTCCATGATTAAATTAATAAGTTGCACGGATAGCGTTCAGCATTATGGCATTGCTTTGGTATGGATAGGAATTTAATTGTAATGTTGTCAAGTGCAGTTCAGGTGCTAATGGCACTACTCCACACAGTACTGAGTATTTCAGGCTAGGATTATAATTTGTTAGGGATGATTGCTGCAACCCCAAGTCTGTTTTATTAAAGTCCTGAATGAGTAGCTCTTCTGTTTCACTCTCTCAGAGGACCAATTTCAAAATCATGGCCTGCTATCACTGAGCAGGCTAGCAAGGCAAATCCCTCCCAAGCCCTAGAGAATCGTTGCATTAATCTCTGCATACAGTCTGGGGCAAGATCTTGATTTCATCATATAGTTGCAGGATACAAAAGCTACAGTGATGTGTAGTTATGCATGGAAAAACAACATGTCTGTAGTTGTGATGCCCATGATGGTCACTCCGTAAAAATATGTTCTTTCCACTAGAAATACTTGCCTGGTGTCTACTGCAGACTCAGCCCTGCTCCCATTGACTTTAACAGCAGCAGAACGGAGTTCTACTTGTATTTCTATTTTGTGGGTTTAGTCATACTTTTAAGTATTAATTGAGACTGTACTCAACATTAAACACAGCTCCCTGAAAGTGGATTAGTCTGATAAGTTACACTTTTTGAAAGGTTGTCGGTCACTGATTTTCATATCCAGAGTTTTAAGGTTAATGTTTTGTTGATGAACAGTCTGGCTGTACTCTTTTGAAACTGTCACATTTAAAAGTATTAATAACACATATGTAGAATTATGAACAGTTTTAAGAATAATTTGCCTGCAGTCTAAAAGGGTCTTTTTTGTCCTCTTAAGATTATGGTTCAAGTGAAGTTATTGAATACACAGTGACATCAGTGACAATAATGAGGAGTTTTTCAAATCTGTTTTGGTACAGAAAAGTTTAATGCTAAGCTGTGCGAGTACATTATCTTCAAGTACGCTGCTGAATTAGATGTTAATTTTGAGGTGCATAAAATAGTTAAAAATCAATTTAAAGTTAAGGTTTTAAAAGCATAATGTCTTCTGAAGGATTGCATATTGATTTTAAATATAACTATCTAATTGTATATGCATGGACTAAAGTATGAAGTCAACCTCTTTGTAAATGCCAAGAGGCTATTTTTCAGTAATAGTTCAGATGCTTACGGGAAGCTGGGCTGCTAGATTGCATGAGCAGAAAATGGCTTGTGAGGTTATTTACAAGTTTTGCCCCATGGTCATTGCCATACATCAATAACAGGTATTATTATAGACTAAGTCTAAGTGTTTCTGCTTATGGTGCATTATAAATTGTGTTTTCAGTGTTTTTCTTACATCTCTGCTGTTCTTCATTTGCCCCTTTTGTTCTGTAACTGCTAGTAGAGTTTAACATTATGCATAGTTTAAATTGGTAACTACTGTATATATAGATATGAAATTATTTTGTACAATTAGGCTTTTTGCTATTCAGCATAAAGTGTTGATATAAATCAAGTAATTAAGTCTAAGGTTAAGACAATCTGTGGTTTAAGTTTTCAGAAGTTATTCTAAACAGAATTAGGAACTTAATTATTTTCAGTGTAAGATCCTTTATCATGATGTGCCATGAGATTCTTAAAAGCTTCCCCAGTAGAACTCTGACCTCCAGGAGGATGCATTAAAAATACTGGATGTGGTGACTTTTTTACATATTGCTGAGAATAGCCCACTGGATCAACAGGCTGCCAGGGAAGTGAAAAGGACTTCACTGTAAAATATTATTTCATCCTTCCCTGACATTCATTCGTACTTCTTAAAAATCAATTAGAAGGATGTTTTGTTACACTAAGATGTTTCAGATGGATATAGTGCCTATCACTTTCAGAATGTAAAGAGAAAAATAGTTTATTTCCTTCTTTGCTGAATTAGAGAATTGACACACAGGTCAGTAAAGAGCAACTTTCAAGGTATTTAACAAGATGTTTTCAGCTGACACTTTCTTTTAAATTTCAAGGGGAAATAAAGCGAAAATTGAAATATTACCCTTATTACTTAGAGCTCAGATCACTGATCACTTCTGAAATGCAGATGAGGGCAAATGAATTTTATCATTAATTACTTTAACTATGACGCTTTTCTGATTTGATTCTTTTCCAAAGTAATCTTCCATTTCTTAACCTAAAGCCATCAGCGCTATTGGGCATGAGCATGAAGTCTTGCTGCGAGAAATGCTTTTGGAAAAAAATCTCTCTTTCATAGGTAAGAATCTGTAGTAGAGGCTAGCAGTGAATCCTTAACTTCAGAGATTTCAGTGGCTGTTTACTTAGGAAAAAAATAAGCCTCAGTGCTCTTTGTATTAGGTAGTAAAGGAAGAGTAAAAAATGATTGATGCTGTACGTGTTATCTTTTATTGATTTAGAACTGAGCAGGAACTCGGTTACCTAATACCCTATATATACAGCACATGCACAGGCTTGCAATTAATATTTTATAGAATAAGTAGCTGAAAAAAATGCTTTAATATCTGCTGCAGTATTACTTTTGGTGTCATGAGATATTAGCCATAATCTAGGCCTTATGAGACTTAGGAGGAAGCATAAGAAATATTAACTTCAAAATGCTTTATGTATTCAAGAACTGCTAGACGATTCACTCTTTTAGCTTTCTGTGAAGTTTCTGCTGAATTTTTGTCCCCTGCCTCCCAACCAATGCAAGCACTCTTTC
>NW_010168649.1:32289-133209 GCF_000695765.1 Mesitornis unicolor
CCACAATCCTTATATTTCAAGTTAAAAATTTTAAGTATTAATCAGTTAGGAAGTTATTTACATTTTTTTCTGTTAGCCTGCACTACATTTCTTGTATATGCGTGCCATTAAAACAATGATTACTTTATCTTATTGTGATAATAAACTTAACAATGACGTTTGAAATCTTTGATTCCTTATGTGATGAGACAATAACGAAGCGAATTGTTGTGTTTTGCTAATGATTGAGTGTTGTACTAAATTTGTGTGATCGGGGAATTTTGCAGTTTTTTACCAGTAACAATGATCTCTCCTAAAGCTAGATTCAGGTTAAGATTTTGGAAACCTTAAACAAATGTATGCAATTAGAAGAATTATTAAGATTTTTTAAAAGATTTGTCCATATAACTAAGGAACAGAGTTAGTGTGCTCTTTTGTTGTAGAGAAAAATGAAAAAGAGACAGGAATAACTATTGCATACAAACTTGCAAAGGACGTTATGAAAATGTGAGGAGGTAGTTTGTCCTACTTAGCTATAGGAGCAGAGATACAGGTAGTAGGCTTAAGCTGTAACTGCAGAGATGATGCTGAGTTAAAATACTAACCAGTTCTAGGAGCAATAAGGGTAAAACAAGCTGCCAGGGAAGGTTATGGAATCACCTTCAATGAAAAATTCAAGGCTAGACTTGACAGTCATCCATCAATGCTGGTAATGAAATCAGTCCTGTCACGATACAAGGGAGTGAACGAGATGACTTACTAATGGATCCTCAACCTGACAATTATCATTTTATTTGGCTTGTGCAAACTTGTGTAGTACACAAATCAGATTTAAATTTTAATGTTTCATGACCTTGGAGGAGCATCAGTTTTGTCTTTACAGATATGTTCTGAGAAACTTGTGCTGTCACATCAAAATATGTAGAATGGTTTAAGTGATTAGAATATAAAGATATAAATGAGAGAGCTTAATTTATTGCTTACCTTTTATGTATATTTCAGTATTGTTTAGTCATGATTAAAGATACGTTAAGTGGCTGTATTTATTATTTCTGTGCGTTGTGTGTGTCTCTAAGATTCTAGGTGTGATTTTTTTCTTTTAATAGAAAAAAGCTTTTCCTAAGTATCCGCAAGATGAACCACACTGTACCCCTCGCAATAAAATCTTTCGTTTCTGAGAAATAAGTTCCAAAACTACTTGAAGAAAACCTCAGGAAAACAGGAGATGACAATAATTCCTATAAGTCAACAAATTGAAGCTTTGTTAGGCTACGAGTAGGACAGCATTCCAGTGTTGAAGATGACTTACTTACGTCTTAGATTGTTGTACTCAAGAATTCCATTGCTTTTTAACACATTCAGGAAACAGAATTCTTGCAGTTTTCATGGTAGTGTACTATTCTTCAAGAGTAGTGAGTTTCTGGTATCAGCTGTGTGCAGCTGGGCAGAGTGTATTACAGGAGAAGAAAGCAAGTAAAGGACACAGTGAATATAAATTGCCCCAGTACAGTCTTGGAGCATGACATAGCTTCTTAGGTCTGGGACATAATTTGTCCGTTTCTAGAGCAGTTCGTTTTTGAAGTAATACCTTCAGATTCACCCAGAAATTTATTTGAAACCTATATAAACTAATGGGGTTTGCATTTTAGCACTCCAGTGTTCATGAGAAGCACGTCGTATACCACATCCTCTCTTCAGTAAAAACACAGCCCTCAAGTCTTTTATCACATCACCTGAGATTAAAATGATCAATGGAAGCATTCTCTCAAAACAAGCTAAGAGCTGCACTTGCCATACTGAAGTGCCAGGAATGTCGAAGTTCTATATATGAGCTTCATTTTTTTCACGTCTTTGTCACAAATATATTGGGAAAACTTTTAGCTATAATGGCAAGATATGTTTCTGATCTTTGGAATTGTTTCCTACTTTGGTTCCCGCTGTGATGTCCCTCAGCATCACCGTCCTTTGGTGTTGAAGTCCTGTTGAGGTCCTATCTGCTGTTGAAGTGCTGTGAGCTGGTTCATCATGTTTGCTCCATGATCTTTTTTGTTCATCGTTGCTGTAGCTGATCCGTTTGTCATCGCCTGTTATCGCTCATTTCAAAAACGGATCATTCTCCTCATGTTTCAAGAGAGAATTGCAGACATCAGCACGCTTAGTGAGGTGAATTTCTTTGAGCTCACATGGTACCCAAATACCGAACTTCCTAACATATCCAGGTCATTTTAAATGGTTTTCAACACTTGATTTTGATATGTTTAGATTTTGTCACAATCAACTTCCATTGGCCTTCCTGAGCGTGGTGCATCCTTAACATTAAAATCTCTGAACCAAAATTTAGCAAACCAGTGCTGACACTGCCGTAGTTTTACGGCATCTTCGCCATACACATCACGTAACTTTTTATGAGCTTGCACAGCTGTTTTTCCTTTTTGGAAGTAATACAGCAAAACATGATGAGAGTGTTCCGTTTGATTTTTCCATTTTGAAATCTGTGCCAAATGAAAATTGTGCACTTTGTTTTTTTAAACCAAGCTTGAACTGTCAGCTGTAAAGTGACACAGTGAAGTTGTGGTTTAAAATGAAGTTAGGTACATTTCAAGACATTTATGGCCATCCATTAAAAAAACTCCACTATTACATTTTGGCCAATCCAATAATTGTACTCCTGTGCATGATAGGGAGCTCACATAACTAATAAATGTGTTTTAACATATTTTCCAATGTTTACCATAATACAAGATGTTAGAAGAAACCATGTGAAAACATTCAGAAGCAGATTTAAGACAAAAACATGCTCTTTTTCAAGCCATACATTAGTGTCAAATGATTTTAAAAGTAGTAGGTCACCCTTGAAGAAAAGTCTGCTGAAGAATATTAAAAGTAATGCTGATGCAAACTCCAGTTCAAAGACCTGCCAGGTAGACCCTTCGGGAAGTTTTTGCACATCTGTTTTGATTTTCAGTGGTGGTTTTTAACATACATTTCCCTGAATTTGTGATACTAGCATTTGTTGGATGTGATACAAAAGACTGAACTTTCTATTGCTATTTATGTGGACAATTTCAGCTGGATCATCCTGTTTTCCTTTCTAGACAGTTTCAAACAATTAAGAGCAGGTTACAGTTCAGTAGAGTTGGATAAAACTGGATTTTTCTTTATTTTTATCAAGATTAAAAGATTATGTAGAACGTTAATTAATTTCTATATTATGGCACAAAACTCAGTATTCATAGGTTCTGTTAAATTAGAACCTTGTAAATCTAAACCTTTTTTTCTCTGTGCACTTGATAATCTTAGAAAAAATGACCAACAGTCAGATCTGTCTCCAAATCCTAGAAAAGTAATATCTGATCGTGTGATAAAATGAAGTGTTGAGGTCCCTTCCAATCCCTAACGTTCTGTGATTCTGTGTGTGATTGCAAAGACTCCTATTTACAACACAGTGTGGTTACAGTGAAGAAATATTCTCAAATTTCAAGAGAAATACTACAGCTGTCAAAAAGAATGAACAGCTATTGCAGTTTACACTTAGTTTACACACAGTTGTGAATGTGTAACTTTCCAAAATTATTCCTGTCCCACTTTCAGTATTAGTTCACTATATATAAAAATACTTCAGAGTTATATTCTTCAATGAGAAAGAGAAGGGAAGTTTGCTTTAGGCACTTTTAAAGTATTTTTTTTTTAAGAGTGTGTGTTTTTCTTGCCATTAAAATGTTACTTGGTCTCAAGCTGCTGACCTTTCAGGGTATGCACAAAGTATTCTGAAACTGAGTTCTGAATATTGGCCATGAAACTACTGTCCTAACCTGATAAATGGATTGGAAATAAGCTACCCAACAATGAGAATGGACCATTAATTTTAATCAAAGGTGATGTAGAAAGGCGAATGGGATGCATGGCAATGTCAACAGCCCAGTAGGTGTTAAGGGGCTACACAGCCTTACTTGTTACTAGGTAGTGCCATTAGTTGAGCTTGGGTGAAGACAGAAAGCCATGCCTGGAATTGAATGACCAGGTCACTCCAAGTTGTAATGGAGAAATGGTGTTTCAGAAACACCACTGTAATGGTATCGGGAATCAAGGACAGTAGTTTAGAAAATGTTAAGGGCTTGCTTTGCCTTTTTTTATTTAAAAAAAAAAGCAAGCATCTTTCATCCTTTGCATCTTATTCACTCATTATTGTTTCTAAAATTTGTAAGCAATGGAGCTGTATAGTTAATGTTAACAGAATTTCTAAATCTTTGTTTTGAAATTAGATAAATTGTATAGAATGCAGGATGGAAGAGAAACTAAAACTGTGGATTCTCTCTCCTTTAATACATTTCTGGAAAAGAAGAATTTTCTTCTTCCTTTTTTAACAGCTTTTATGCTAACGCTGAAATAAAACCAAGAGAGCAGCTACAGTGTATCTACATTTGTGGTGTTGGTAGGCTTAATCTCAGCAGCTTCCTAATGTGGGGGGACTTTTCTTTCAATCAGAGAATATACCTCTTTATTTTGAATATTTGAGGGTTATAAAATACTGTATGACAGCTTGAATTAATGATGTTTATAATGAAGACATAAAAATGCAGGGATGACAAAGAAGCATTTTTATATCCATGCTTCAGGTTTTCTATGAAGGTTCATTTAATCTGACACAGTATTGCATGCATAAGAATGATATGTATGACTGCATTAGTAATTCTTGCACTCTTATTTAAAATAAAATTAATTATCCTGATGTCTACTTAATAGAACAGTTTTATAAACAATAGTTCTTACTCTCTACGTGTAGCTGAAGATCAACTTCGTGCAAAGGGTTATGACAAAACACCAGACTTTATATTAGAAGTGCCAGTAGGTAAGTATTTTTAAAGAATTCTTATTATTTTATTTAGTGTAGAAGCGTTTGTGCTAAAATATTATGGCTACTGAAGTTCAGTATATTATAGGATACCACAGATTAGTCTCTTTCTTCAGTAGTTACCCAGTAATTTTAAGAACTTCTACTTTGGGTCAGAGAGGTTTGATCATAAGTAGTGTTACCCAGTGCTTCCTCCTTGATCTCTTCATAATTTTGTTTTAAAAAGAAAAAAATTAAAACCAAGCAACAATAAGAACCACAAAATCCCTGTTTCTACTCCCTCTTCCCTGCTCTGCTCGCTGTCTATATGAACTGAACTCTGAAGTTCCTATAATTGTCTTAAACTTCTAGCCTAAATCAGCTCAGAGCAGTCTTAAGAGTGTCACTGTTACACACATAGGTCATTGTGTAAAGGTTTGTCACTGAGCAGTTTATTCTTTTGCCATCACTTTGCATCTAAATACAACTCTGCTGTTCTCTGTTGTTTTTTAAAAGCCTGCATAGCAAAGAATAAAAG
This sequence comes from Mesitornis unicolor, assembly GCF_000695765.1. Classification (NCBI taxonomy): domain Eukaryota; kingdom Metazoa; phylum Chordata; class Aves; order Mesitornithiformes; family Mesitornithidae; genus Mesitornis; species Mesitornis unicolor. Next base: position 37,638 of record NW_010168649.1, read on the forward strand.
TATGTATAAAGGTCATGTCAGAGTTCACCTGCGTTTTCTGATCTTGAGGCTATGTAACAAGGTAATCGGATGGCCTCGTAGCTGGGCCATAGAAGAAAAGGCATCCATGTTCTCCAAGTGTAAAGGATTATTAATCACCTTTTGTAAACTGACCTTCATGCCAAAAGAAGTTTGTTTCACCTCTATAGAATGCAGCACCTGTCTAGGATGTTGCCTGCTGTTGCGTCTATCAAGAAAATAAAGCTGAAAGCACTGTGTGGAAGTCATACATGATGAGTTTTTTGTTCTTTGTATTCACAATTCCTTGCTATAAGGAACTGAATGTGTACTATAAAATGTCTCACTACTCTGAAGTGCTTCAGATACCGTCTTTCAGCACAATAACCTGTTATCCAATAGAAAAACAGCTCTGTATTTGAGTCTCCTGAGAAGTTTTTAAAGACTTTCTTAGCTCAGTGATGGTTGTATTCCTAATCACGCTTCCAAAAAAGAAGAATGTTACTGATGTTAATAAGAGGTTATGTGTACAAAATAAAAATTGCCTTTGTAACTTAACCACTCCGTATTTGAAACAGTGAGATTTGGCATCCTAATGATCTGCAGTTCACTCTTGTCAAGCCACACTTGGAGAGTCTTCAGTTAATTGCTACTTCACTTCCATACCTCTTATTTGTGGAGGGACTCAGGAAGCTACCAGGGACTTGATGTGATGTAGGAATGGTTGTTTTTTATGAAGTCTAAAATTAACAGGGAAGATTGTGAAATTATAGAATCATGGAATGGCTGAGACTGGAAGAGAGCTCTGGTGGACATCTGCTCAAGCAGGGTCACCTGAAGCTGGTTGCCTAGGACTATGTCCAGACACCTTTTGAATATCTCCAAGGATGGAGACTTCACAGCCTCTTTGGGCAATCTGTGCCAGTGCTCAGTCACCCTCACAGTAAAAAAATGTTTCCTGATGTTCAGAAGGACTCTCAAGTGCTTCAGTTTGTGCCCACTGCCTCTGTTCCTGTCACTGGGCACCACTGAAAAGAGCCTGGCTCCCTCTTCTTAACATGTGCCTTTCAGACATATCCATTGATAAGATTCCCCAAGAATTGGACTACAGTGTACACAATACATACTTCATATTAAGATACTCACTTTTATATCAGAAACAGATAAGATTATATCCCAGCTATTCAGGAGCATGATTAAATCAAAACTAGAAAAGCAACCAGATGGAGCAAATTTTTTTAATGCTTGAGAATGGAAACTGGGAAAGACCCAAAAGAATTCTCAGGTTTGTAGTATTACCCTAGTAGAAAAAAGGTTAAAAGCAGCCATTAGTTTGTTTACATGGATTTGTCTCCAAAAATCCAAATAGACGTGCTGCATTACTTTCTTCAAATTATTTCAGTCACCTACAGCTGGCAGGAGATAATTTTCTACCTGTTATCTGATCTGAACTAAGGTATGGCAGTCCTTGCATTCTCTTCTTCCTGCCTTGGTCCATTGCTAGGAAAGGCAGACGTTTCTTAGAAATTGCTTCTCAACAGACCACATAGTTCACGTCCCAGCTAAGGGGCAAGGATATAGCAGTATAGGCCTGCACAAGTTACCTTGGTTACTGACAGAAGGGTGGTGGTGGCATGTACCTCTTAGTATGGTGACTTCATGAGTTATTTACCCAGAATTCCTGAGTAATTTTGCAGCCTGTGGTCAATCATGTCCTGCCATAGCCTCTTCTGATCTTTCGGTATTGTGCTTCTGGGTCTGCATGCCCTTTGAGTACCTCATCCCAGGTCAAACTTGGGGTGAGACATCATGGCTGTGGATATCATAGGAAACTCAAAATACAGGAAACATTTAGAGACCTCAGTAATGATACCCTACATTATGCTTTGGAGGAAGAATGCTCTTTTACAGTGATTCTCCTTTTTTCTGTACAAAATTAGGTTATCAACTTCAGAGAGGATTTTCCTTTTACTGAAAAAAGGACTTTTATTAATATTAGAAATTTACTCCTGCAAGAAATTAAGAAAGACATGAACCAAAGCAAATCCCAAAGCTTTGAAAGAAAATCATGTTTTTTCACATAAGCCTTCTTATTCCTAACTTCTTTCTGGTGAAGCATTACTGACTTTGCAAAAGTAAGAAGCATATATATATATATAAATATATACATGTGATAAAATTTCTTGCCATTTTCATACCTTCCTCTCTGGATTGGTGAGAAGTTCCTGTCTTTAGCAGCTTAGCTGACTGTTCTGGTGCTTCACCAGAAGTTTTCAATTCCTTACCTCATACGTCCTTTCCAGCAAAGCAAGATGCAATGGCACCTTGGTCTGGTCTTCTTCTTTACATTCTGTTTGTGTTAGAATAAATGCAGATATCTAAAACAGGTTATAATTAAAATGAACTTGATATCATTATCCATTAAAATATTTTCTGGTATTTTTTTTGAAAAAATAGTCCTATGTGCATATTTTAAATATATTTTTACAAAGATGTAACTCTGTTGCAAGCATGATTTACGTGGTAGATTGGGGAGTCAAGGATATTCCCAAACACACTCTTACAGGCTGTCGAGTTTGTTTCAGAGTTCACTTTATTTTCTGCTGTCGCCCTAGCTGTTGAAGGACACATAATTCACTGGATTGAAAGCAAAGCCTCATTCGGTGATGAAAGTAGCCACCAAGCCTACTTGCAGGACCAGTTTTGGAGCTACTGGAACAGGTACTTTTCTGTTGTTTTTCCTTAGAAATAAGTAGGACTGCATTTTCAAAAAAAGTTACTGGAAAAAGTACTAGCAACTTTTATATTAAAACCTGTGAACAATATACATGTTACTAATCTGGCATTTTAAATGTCATTAATTAGTATGTCAGACTGCAATGCTAAAATATTTGTGAAAAATTCACATTATAATTGTTAACATGCAGCAGATATATATGGTGATTTTGCAGTGACGCCAGATGACACAATAAGTTACTTTGGTACTGAAGTTATGTATGAATATATTTAGTACGTGACTTTGAGCGAAGATTTTTCTGTAATGCTTTGTAATACCTGCAAGGTGCCAAATTTGTTACAAAATCTTCACAGTCCAACCAAGTGGACTTTCTGTGTAAAAAACTTTATTGCTTGTTGCCATTATAGCTAAGACCATACTGTTTCACTGTGGTTATTTAATAAAGGGGGGTTTTTATGTTATCTACTTTTTAAACAGTCATAACAATTATCTTCAAGCTAAAAAAAGTAGTAGGTATTTGCAGGAACATAAGTTATGCCAGACAGAATCTTTGAACACATTGTTGGTATTGGTATAACAACCTTTTATTTTAAAGATGGTTAAATAGTTGTGCTTTATTCTTATAAAGGTCATTATTGTGTATATTTATATATCTTTCCATAAAGATGGATATATCCATATATATCTCTATATATTTCTATGTCTATCCATAAAGATTAATATATATAGCTTTCCATAAAGATGCTTTATCTTCAATTCCATTTCTGTATGTGGTGAAACCCTGAGCAAGATATTGCATACCTGAGTATGTGAGGTAAATGAAAGTTTTAAAAATGGATTAGAATCCTTAGAAAGGATTTTTTGAAGTATGTATTTAAAAGTCTTCTCAGTGTTCACAAGAGAGCATCAATGAAATCTGAGGGATAGTGGAGAAGATGGCACAAACGTGTGAACATGCAACAAATAAACAGCACGTGCCAACATCAGAGCCTAGTAGGATGACCGTTAGTATTTCAGCTCAATATGAAAAATGTCAAGGTGAGAATAGCTAGCTTTAGCTTGGGAAATACCTTAAAAGCAGATGCTACAGGAGGCAGCAGAGAAAGGAAAGCCAAATCTTGAGTATAACGTCGTCAGAGTTTGGAATTACGCTCTGCAGCAACATTCCTGATTGACATGAGGAGGACCTGCTCTTACCATTTGGAGAAGCAGCGTCAGTTCACAATAGAGATATCATGGCACGCAGCTGATAGTTTAGGGTTTTGTAAACCTGACCTTGTTGGTTGAACTTAAAGCCGAACTGAAATTGGAAAGAAACCCTGTAACGCTGCTTGTTAGATGTGGATAGAAATACATGTCTACGTACTTAGGAAGGAATGGAGGTGAAAGCTGTAGACCTTTTCCATTCAGCGTTTTTTTTGTTTCTCTGAAAAGTACAAGTGAGACTGAAGAAGTTTCCATTTTTTTCCCACATCTGTCACAGATGTAAGTTTACTTCTGCACACAGTCTGACTGAAAGCTTGGAACGTAGCTGTGGCTTGTTTGCTGTTATGTGTGTGTTTCATTAAATCCTGTACTCTGTGCTAACTAAATCTGTGAGTGTCTTAAATTGGTCTGTACTGACAGGAAAGGAATGGCACTTTCTCATTTAAAAGAACAGCTCCCTAGATGCAGTCAACCATGTCTGTTCACCTCAGTGCAAAAGAACACCTTTTTATTACTCTGAGTTCTGCAGGGACAGCTTAGCAAGGTTTTTTATGGCTCATACATCAATGGTATTGTTAAGCAATTTTCAGTTGCAGTGCTGCACTGCAACCTCATCTTCAAATTAAGCTTCACATTAAAAATGTACAAAGTGTACCTTGTCAGTGGGTTTGCACAGTTGTAATTTAAGATACTGTTTTGTTACTGAGAATGTTCAATAACAAAGAAACAGGAAAAGGCGAGTTAGGTCTTGCATATTCCCAGACTGATTTTGCAGAGTGATGTTGTAGAAAAAAGCTATTTTATGTACTGAACAAACTTAGTATTAAATGATTCATGTCCTTGCAGAAACCCTTCGCTCACTGTATTTGTTACCTCAAAGTGGTGGCATCCACTGAGCAGGCTACAGCTTTCAGTGCCACTGGTTAAACAAGACAGCTCTGTGTGCGAAATATAATTGCTTCGTGCACGTGTAGTAGATACCACACTTTTCATTGTTCACTGGCCTACGTTGGTGTATTTCTTGTAACCATGAGGATAAAAACTGTTGACTAGTCTGTGTGATCAAAAGTCATTTGGAGAGCATGAACAGGAAGTAACACAGGTTGTGCTTCAAAACAGGGTCTGAGTATATGTTGAAAATTATTTTAGTGCTTAAATGAATGCTGCTGTTTCTTTTTTTTTCAGTAGTGCTTAATTTTATAATTATTTTCTAACTGAAATTAAAAATTCTGCTCCTGCCTGTAAAAGTCTGTTAGTCAGAGCTGATAGGCATAGCTGCTGTTTTCTAAGAGGCATATAGAAATCCGCAACACACAGTTCAAATAGTAATTAGTGGGTGCACTGTCAGTAACTTGCTGTAAGAAGATATAAACTCAAATACAGCAATTTACATTTTCTGTCTTCTGCAAGCCTGGCTAAGGCACATGTACATTCTGGAATGTAATTCCTAGAGAGTCCCAGGAGAAAGCTTGACACTGTTATTAGCTAAAGAAACTTTACTGTATGTGAGGAAGACCGTAGGAAAATGTCATATTTGACATTGATATTAAACTAAAGGTAATTTCACACAGTGAAAGAGAAGCATTTCATCTTCTCTTTGAATAAGAATGGTAAGTCATCGCTCTACTAAATTCCTTTCCCCATTTGCTTGTATTCTAAATGTTGTTACTCCTGTGCCTCTCCTTTTTTTAAAGAATAAATAAAAGCAAGTTTCCCAGAGGTAATTTTAAAATAGTAACCGCGCTTTTTGGAAGCCTACATTCATGATTAAATGTGTTGTTAATTAATACATTATGTCTGATTTTGAGACTTCAGTTTATAACCAGCAGTCATAGTAAAATTATCATAGAGTCCTGTAGATTAAAAAGGTGTTACAGATAAACGCAAACAGAAGAAAATGTGGAGGATTGTATTTCACTCTCAAACTGAGTTGAGGTGTTCTTAGGGTGTTTTGAGAAGGATGTTCTGTTCAAATTCATTTATGGTGGACTTTAAGGATGGATCATATGCAGGCGAAGGCTAAATCAGAGCATCAGAACAATACCCAGTTTTTTAGTGTTCAGCAGTTTGAAATGGTTTGACTGTGAAGACTAGGTAGTAATTGTTGTCTGATTGTAGGTGGTAGGGGAAGGGGGAGTTATGCTGTGGGTTTATGGATGTCTGTTCTATAACAAGATCAATATTCTCCAATTGCAAGTGGTTTAAAAAGTTGTACTGGTGAATTGAAAGCCAGTGGTATAACAGCTTGACTTGGAGGAAACCTTGGGAGTTGCATTTGTCAAGTGGCTAGGAAAACTGTTCATGCATACCCAGTATCCAAAGCTTCATTGGCAGCCCAAACACAAAGAACTGAAAGGTCATTCTTCTTCTTGCAGTATGATGGTTTGTTGACATATTTTGACACACTGGTACAATGCTGAAAGGTTTCGACCTTGCTGCAACACTGAGGGACTTAGGGTTTGTTTAGTTATCTAATGCTTGTAGGTTTTCACACATGCTGGGTTTTGCTCTGCTCTTTTTTCTCTCCCTCCTAGCTCCACTTGAATTAGTCACTTAATCTTAAACAAAAATTTATGTAGGTAGAGAGAGTTTATGATGATTTTTGCAGTTTAGGACCATATATAGGTGAGTTTCTTCAAATATAATTCACTTCTTAAAAATTTTACATGCCAACTTGCTAACTTCAGCATCACTGAATAAGATACGTTTGTTTATAGACAAGAAGACAGTTAAAAGCAATGAAGAGTGCGGTTTTTTACTGGTTTACTGATTCGATAATTTAATTTGTGAAGTTGATAAAATTCTATATTCTCCTGTGAACTAAACAGAGATATATGTGTACACACACACACATACATACACACGTAGATAAATGCTGGCACACCTGTGCACTTCACAAATGTTCTAGATACATGTAGCTTATTTCCAGCAGCATTTGACACCAATTATTATCTTTATTTAATGAATTTATTTATACCATATCAATGGTATAAAAATTAACAGGTCATTTATGAAGAATTACAATGTTTTTTTACTTTAGCACAAAGGAATGTTTTTAGATGTTACTGGTCATCTCCTCTTTAACAGCATGATTGAATAACAGAGCATGAAGACATTTTCACTTGAGAACATGGCTTATGCCTAGCATTGCTTTAGTGTTAACTGTTTGTCTGAGCATTGTGGTTGTTTTACTTTGTATCAAACTAATTTTAGTCAAAGCAAAGAAAGAACTGACCATACCATATTCATACTAGCATTTACATTTGATTGATATTAATTAAGCATATATTTTCATATGTTGTTCTCCTTAGATACTGTATTTAATATGGACATGAAATCAGGATTTTCATTATAATTTAATTCTATTACTTAAGCCTGTTTTGCAACTAGATTGTTACAATCTCAGCTTAAAAAGTGGTAAATTAAGCACTACATGGCTTGGTTTAAATTATTTTTTCCTTATATTTTTCTGTAGTGCCTTAAATACTGTCATGTCATAGGAGACTCACATAGTGCAGATAGAGCGTTTTCAGCTTCCATCCACATTACTGTAAGGCTTCAGCCTCAATTTTCCTGGTATTTCTCATTCAGATTAGACAAGCATCTAAGTTTATGTACGATAAGAGTTGACAGCATAGATCCTGCTATGCTTGCCAAAGGCCTGGTTGCAGACACTCCACTATGTCAAAGAATGTCAACCCCCCACAGACCCTTCCTTTCAGAATTCCTTGTAATTTTTAATTGACATTTACATCTGACATTTTCAATGTATTTCTTAGTGTCGAGTCTTTATCTACCTAGTAATAGTTAAAACCGAGCCAAACCAAAGTGAAAAGAATCCCTTCCTGTAAACTATGATATCATATATTTTTTATTTAACAAGGTCAAGTTGCTGGGCTGAAACTCAAGAATGACCAAATCCCCTTCCTTCATGTAATTCTATATTTGTTAGTCTAATCCATTTCAAATTACATTTGAGGAGGGAAGTAGGAGTATAAAGGGAAATTTAACTCTTAGTACTAATGAACAAAGTGTAAGTATATTATTATTACTAGGCATCATGCAGAGAAAGGTTACAGAGTTTTCAAAGAAATTTTAAGAATACTAATAGAGATTTTCCTTTGAGTCAGGTACTTGAATATTAAAAGCAGTCCCTTCATACCTATATTCATGCAACATACACATGTTAGCAGCATAATATTGCAAATGAAGTTGGCAAATATGTAATTTAGCTGCATATTGCAGTGTTGTGTTTCCTTGCCTTGAGAAATGTGAACTTTTCATTTGGTTTAAAATACTAAAGCCTAATAAATTGGTATGAGTGTAATTATCCACCTATTAGAAGTTAGAATGAAGGACTGTAGTTTATCATAAATGTCACACAGAAAAGGAGTAGAAGCAGCATTTTGTCACAAATAATGGTGCTTTTCTTCTAATTAGTTAATTTACATTTTACAAATTAAGGGCAAGATTCAGACAGAACATAATCTAGTAACATTTCATAGCTTTACTGACCTGTATTTGTATATGCCAAATTTAAGTTAATTAGAAATGTAGATGCTGTTTGTTTTATCTTTCAAAAAGCTCATCTTAAAAAAAAAAATCTAGACACACTTTTTTCCCCAACATTTATCATCTAAATAATAGTCTTGCCAAGATGGCAGCCTCATAATAAACTCTTTTCAGTGGAGTGATGGGTAATGAAGCTTGCTTGTGAAGGCAGCGAAAAATGTTGTCTAGCCAAATGTGTGAATATGATGGCTAGAGAATCAGTGGACTTTCTCAGTCATCAATCTTTTTAGTAGCCTCTTATACATCTGAATATTTTGATAGATGATCTAATAATTGAGTTATCTATCTTTCTAACTATCAGAGTTGCATAAAAATTATTCTCACATGCTATTGAATATTATATATATTGGGCATCCAGTAAATTTTTCAAAAAAAGGTCCAAGAGGTGGAGGAATTTAGTTGTATCTTAAGCAGCCTTTAGTATGTTAAATGATAAACTACTATATAGAGAATATAAAACTATTTGCAGTAATATAGGAAAAAAGTAAATAATGTCAATAGCTGATTACAGATAGGACTCACAGTAAATAAAGGACATGAAAACATGAGACTGGTGTGGTTAATGCGCAATCTAAGGGAAATCTGAAGTGTGAAATAAGTGGATTCAGTAGCCGCTGGCCAGTTTATGGACAGCAGTCACATTTACACACAGTTGCACAAATTTCTTGTGTCTCAGAAACCTTGGCTCAGGCAAAAAGAAACACAATGTCACTGTGGAGTCGCAAGTTACCATTCAGCCTCAGAGCAGTTTCTCCTGTTTAAAGATGAGACTGAAACAGCCCACATTTTGTTTATTCTGGGAGATTGTACGATATGGTTTTGTGTTTCCAGAGCATAAGAATCTTCCTTCCCAGTACACAAATCTTGCATTAAAGGAGGCACTCAGAGTATCTGGATAAGTTGCATCAGGCTCATCATTGGATGTGTGTTCCTAGGACTTCTGAGTAGCAGAGCTAAACGACAATGGTTGGTGTCGGTGTATTTTTTTAAACACTACCACTTCAAACAGACTTGTTACGATTTCTATACTTTGAGTGCATTTCTGCTCAAAAGGTCAGGTTAAAAATATTTTAACAGTAATATATATTTTTGCATTAAGAATATTTTTACATTAAGAACATTTTTAATTCAGATATCTTTTATTCCCCCCCCCAGTGTCAGTTTATGTTCAACTCAATAGTTTTCTATAGATTATAAAATGTTCCCTCTTGTAAATTCTTGAAAACTGTATGTGGAGGACTTGTTTTTTAAAAAAACTAAGTTATTCTGGATTACAGTATTTTTCATTTTCTAGTACTTTATTTGTAGGTTCCTGACTGCAGCAAGGTATAGAAAAGTCCATTTTATGAATAGTTCTCCAGTTAGCAAAGGGGCTTTACTTTCTTTGTTCAGAACTAGAGTGGCCAGGTACTTTCTTGAGGATATCAAGAAGTTGTTCGCTCATTGCAGAATTTTAATAGAAAAAGTGTCAGAGGGATCTGCTTTATAGTAGTTACTGCCTGCTTAAAGGAGAATGAGAAAGATGGATTTCAAGGAGTTGTATGCTGCCATCATTTGTCAAGTACTTTGTGAAAATATCAGTGGGCTTTATTGGACCTTGCCACTGCACAGAGGTCTGCAGATTTAACAGTCTCATTGTTTTGGCCATCTCACTAAGACCCGTTATGACTCAAGCAAAGTTCTTGATGTTTGAGTTCTTGTGAACCATGTGTAATTATTTTGATACAGGAAATAAGGTGATTTGAGTATCAAAAATGTGAAAACATGCAATAAAAACTCGGTTCTCAAGCTCCACACTTGTCTTGCAATATTGTATCGCACATAAACAATCTACATTTTTGTTTTCAGTAATGTTTACGTTGACTTTATGCAATTTTAAATTACATAAGTAATTTCATATAAGCATAATTTAAACCTAGGAGTAAGGCAATGGGAAATAAACTACAAAAAAAGGTTAAATTATTCTCATTATTTGAGGAGTTTTAGTGTACTAAATGCTTCTGAATATATAACTTCATAAGCAATTGTCTGGAATTGGTCAAAGCCGTTGTTTACTACATGTGGCTGCTTCTGACCTTAAGTAAATTGGCAGTTATTCTAGTTAGTATTTGTAGCATGTCTACTGGAGAATATACCAAGCTTCTATACATACACAGTGTGTTATACAGACTTATGTATATATTTGTGTCTGTAGTTTCGGAATGTTTATGTCTTAATTTAGCAAGGAGATCTTAATTTCCCTCTCCTAATCAAAATAGCAAGCATCTGTGTTCCTTCTGGTTTGTCATTTGATTAGCATGCTCTTATCCATCACTAGATATGAATATCAAGAAATTGTGTCCTCTTTTTTTAAGTGATAAATATGCCATTGTCATGAGTACTTACAGATACTCCAGAATATACATCTGATTTGTCAAAGTGTAACTGCACAGCCTTTCTGATGTGTGATATTATTAGTGAAATAAAGAACTTCTTATTTTTTCATGGAAAGGCCTTAAGTAATGACATTGCAAGTCTGGTTTAGCTATCATGCTGAAAAATATAGTCCTTCATCCACTGCTTTTCTAAGATCTGTTGTTTACCAACAAGAGCGAATCAACTGCACAAGAGCCTCTGCGGACATTCCTGTTTGCATGGTCCAGGCCTGTCTCTTCAAGTTTCATTATTTCGGTCTGATGTCTAGTTAGCTCTTATCAAAACTAATACCATCTGAAGTACCAGGCTTCCAGTGGTCACACAACCAACAAGAAAATTTCTTCAATCTGACTAACAGTATTAAAGACAGTATCTCTTTAAACTTGAGCTTTGTTTCGGTGTCTAGATCAATTACATCTTGTAAATGCATTTCCGTGAATGTTTCACTGTGTGTTTCAACAGATGGAATACATCTGAATTAAATAATATTCTGCACATTTTTTAATTTAAAAAATAGTGAAAATGCAAGTGTTTAGACTGAAGTTTTACTGCCGTTCTTACTATGTTTTGATTCTACTAAGGCAGAAAGAACTACTGTATTGCTGGCTTCTCATTATTTGTATAGTACAGTAAGTTAAAATCTTGTTGAAGACAGACACCCAGAAGGGTTTTTATTAACTATTTTGTCAGCCATTTGTAGCAAAAATTGAGTGTCATGCAAATACGTAACTTAATTTTAATTCCTGCAGAAAGTAAGCGTTCCTTGAAATCTGTGGGTTCACTTATGCACGATAAAACATTCCTTCCTGTATTTCTTTTCTGCTGCTGTATTTATTGTGTTCTGAGTTTATTGTGGTTAAATTTATTTTGTGTTCTAAGTGCTGTAAAGCTGAAAATGAACCTTTGAAATTTACAATTTCAAGATACTGCAATTTATAATCTTTGAGATTTACAAAATAGTTTAGACAGGAATTTAGCAAGAGATCCCACAAAATTATTTAAGGGCCTGTGATCATGATCAGTTTATAATTGCAGTATTTTGTAATATCAGATATCGAATACACTGTAGTATTTAGGGTTTTTTTCAACTTTTTATTGTTGTTTACCTGAGAGACTTTGACCACAACATTTTCCATATAATCGAGTTGATTTGATTCCAGATTCACTTAGATTATAAAGTCATGTAAAATTGATCACATTATTTATCTGTCTTTATTTGGAATGTACTGTTTACTTGATTTTAAAAATATGAGAAGGCTCTCTGTTTGAGAGTAGTTTTGAAAGTATATTCTCATGTATTTGTTTCAAAAGGAAAAATGTCTTGCATCCTTTGCAACACAACCCAGTACATTAAGTGAGATTTTCTGGCATACAAAGGATACATGTGAGTTTTTGAGACACTGAAGCTGTAACCCAACTTGAAGAAGACAATGATGGCAGTGAGCTTCTGTCCAGAGTTAATCAGCTGCAGAATTTGTAAACTGCGTATGTGTCAAAGTTGAAAATGTTAGCACTCTGATAGAAGCTTGAAAAGGTTAGACCTGATAAAAGCCATCAGCAGTTAAAGAAAGTGATTTATGGGAATGTAATGACACAAAATGCCTCATTTATCACTCATATATAGGTAGGTTAAGGTTTCTGTGTCATACTTTAAAAACTTGACCACTTAGAATTGTCAAAATAGGTACTTAATTGCCCATCATACATTTCAGTTCAAATTTCCATTGCTTGAATTTTGATGATTTTACTGTTTTTCTTCTCATATGGTTCTTTTTAAAGTCATCCTTATTTCATATTTATTTCTTATTTTTTTCAGATGGTATGCTCAGTGCTCTGTTAGAACTTTTATTAGGTAAAGCTGTTGATTTGAGTGCTATCCAAATCTTTTGTTGATTTACAATTTCATTCTAACTATAAGCCTAACTATAAGAAAAATAACTGAAAGGTTTCATTTTATTTTGTTTCATACCACTAATTCTCATCAAGAGTTTACAGCTTTCTAATTCAATCCTTACATTTCCTCTGCAAACTGCAATACAAGATTTAAAAGTGAGATCCATCAATTGGTTTCCAGTTCCAGTCACTTAAGTTACTGTTTATCTCCATACAAATTAAATTTAATCCAAAACTACCAGTACTGTTAAATGATCCTAAAACAAAATAAAAATGTTAGGAAAAATACGCGGTAGTATGTTATCCTTTTACTGGTTTGATGTGAAGATAACAGAAAGCAAGTCCCATAGATTTGAGACTAACTGGTTTTTGTTAGCTGTCCACAGTTTCATCATAAAGCTGAAAAAAGGTAAATGCAAACATGGATAAATCCTCATTAGGCAGTCATCTTTAAGAATATATTTGCAAAATAAAGCAACTACTTGAAAGATACTGCATAAAAACTAAAATACAGGATCAGCTGCTGAAAGAAGAAAGTGTGATAGTGAAGTTTGTAAGGATTTCTTTTTCTTTAGCTTCTTATCTTTTTAAAACCATTTCATCCTGTTATTTCTTCTTTTTATACAAAGAAGCCTGAACAGAATAATTTCAATTTTTAATATCAAAAAACTTACCTTTTTGTTAGCTTTCACAATTTATGGCCCCAGTTGCACAGCATTCTGTTTGTTCAGCGATGACCTTCCAGGTTCGATTTAAAAAGAAGTCAGAAGCATTTGTCATGTCTGCTCGATCTTGTCCAGAGGTACCTACTGTAATTATAAAGGACTAATAAGGTTGTTTATAATATAACAGTCTGACAACCTTCAAAAAATCTTCTGGAGAGCGACTTGTGTGTGTGTGTGTGTGTGTGTGTGTGTGTCTAAAGGAACAAAAAAAATCTGTAATCTTCTTGCTTTATGGTGCACTGTATCTTTTCAACATTTAGTTGACAAAGCATAAATAATTTATACCTCAAAAAACTTAATTTTAAAAGATAGCGCTGTATAATTTGCTCATTAGTAACACCTTTTGGAAATACTCAGTGATAATATGGCTATAGTACAGTTGCATGCTCTGTCTAATTGGTGTGTATAGAACTGACGGTGATGTACTTAGAAACACCGAATTCCTTTCAGTGTTAAAAAAAAAAACACTTAACATATCTGCTGCAAAAATGTGTGATACATTAACACAGTGAACTCTGTTTCTTAGAAAAAATCCAAATTAAGAAAATGTTGTTTATTCCATTATGAAGCATTATTAAAGTACAGCTATAAGTAGGTGTTATTACATTTTATGTCAGGTTTTTTACAGTTGACTTATGAACATTTTTTCTTTTGCGTGTCTTTGTCTTGCCCCTTCTCTTCCTTTTCCTCTCCAATTTCAGCATTATCCAGCAATACCACTTTTTTATAAGCATGCATATAAGGTAAACAAAACCGTACTAAAACCAATGGAATTTGAATGTTTGACAGAAATGTTTACCTCTCTTGTAGGGTGTGTAACAACACTGTAGTATTGTCAGGCTACCATGCATCATTTAAATACCTTTAGACAGCAAAAGCAAAATCTTGACAATTCGGTAATCTCATCATGTGATTTCCAAGGAGGCTTTTTTCATATCTACAATTGAGACAAATTTATGTTGTGTGTATTTATGGTTGTTAAACTCAAAATTGTCTCATTTCATTAATTTTTAACATTGTGTTCTCTTAATGACTATGAAGAAATGTATTAAAATGCCTTAATTATAGGGCTAGAAGAAGAGAAAGCAGAAGTCTTTTTAGCATATGATCTTTCAGTTATTCACTAAAGGATAAAGAGGGCATTCAAGCGTGGTTTAGATAACTGTCAGCAATAATAAAATGCAAGGTAGTTCCTAGAGCATTTAAAGACCTTTTGGGGAAATAGATTTAATTAAAAAACAATAAAATGGACTCCTCATTTCAAAGAAATCCAAGATGTTATAAAATTTCAGGATTTTACTGTATTAAGTGTACTGTGTGTTTCCAAGGATGAGGAAAAATAGCCATGAAAATATTCTGCAGAAATAGGAGTGATAGCTTTATTTTGTATGTGTAGATGTGCGTCCTTTAGCTTTTAACACACAGACTATGGATAGCACATTCGAGCATGTTGCAGGTTTTCTTAGATGAATACTTTTACCTGTTTGGGTGTTTTAGTTTATTATGCTTTTAAGAAGGGTTGTTTTTTAAAAAAAATTAAAGTGATCATTTGGCTTCTTAATGTGAAATTGTGTTATCACAATTACCTATGGAGTGATATAACAGGCAGGCAGAAGTTCATTTGCATGTTTGGTAGAGTCCTATTCATCAAAGGTGTCTATGTACATACTGTGTAAATAAGTTTCAAAGTATTTTTACTATTTCTGCATTTTTCCTCTCATGTAATAAAAAATTGCATTTGCTACTAATGCTTTCAGTTGCGTGGTGTGTTGAAAAGTTTAGTTAAGCACTTGCTCTGCACTGTTGAGTTATACCTCTTCTGGCAAACTAGGAACAACTTAACTTGCAGGTGATAAACAACATTGGTTTATAAACAACATTGGCTGCTGTCTTTTTAGAGGAGTTTTGCTCCCTTGCTCAGCCTTGTGCCTCCCTGAGGAAGTTTTTCTAAGTTGTTTTCTCTCACCCGGGGGTGCACCCATCAATTGCATTGACCACTTGGTTTGTTGTAGCTGAGTACCAAATGAATCTGCATGCAAGTTGTCTTTGTGTAGCCAGATTTTTGCAGGTAAATCAACTTCACCAAAATACATTTTCAGCAAATGCTAAAACTTGTCATTTTGTAGTTGTAATTGCTGGCCCAAGTAAATTATAAAACATGTTCGTAATGAAAATATTATTTCAACATTTAGGGTCTTGCTATATCCTCTAGTAAATTAAGTCTGGATTGTTAATTCCTGTCAGCATTCACTTTGTCACTGATTGATCATAGTAACGGAAAATTGTCCTTGTTCTTCGAGTTGGTGCTTTTTCTTTTAAGAAAAATAAGGGTTTGTCTTCTGTTTGAGTACACACCTTGAACTGAAGCACAATGAGTAGCGCACCTCTGATAGCTAAGATACTGCTGAACATGTGCACGTGTGGCAGTATTCTGCATTAAAATGTTTCACTGTTTTCTTCATTGCTGGGCTTCCTGAGGCTTGAGGACTCAGAACTACCTAAGCTACAAGAGCATCACAGAGCATGTGCACAATGAGCTTTGGCAACCTTTCTCTGTATGGTGTGCATGTTTTTGAGAAAGAGGTGCCTCACATCATGCTGTAATCAAACTTTTTCCTCTTTTCAACTACTTGTGTCCCTTGCTTCCCACTCACCCCTCATGGTGTGACAATGTCTCTGTAGAATATACTGTACAATCTGCAGCTGATGGGCAGAATCATTAGTTTTGATCACTTCTGTTGAAATTGCAAGTCCAATAGAAGCTCAAGTCAAACATTGAGTCTACTTGCTTTTCCTTTCTACTAGTCATTTGTTTTGTGCTCACTAACCTTTTGTGCAGTTGTGTTTTTATGACTTAGTTGCCATGTGTCATACCAGAGGTGACTGGTTCTCAGGAGTGACTTCTGTGAACTTTGCACGCTAAGCTCTCACTGAGTTAAAAATACTAAATACATAAAATTATTAAAATACATAAAATTACTACCATAGAGTATTTTAATTTTTGGCATGGTAATTTTTACTTTTTCATGTGTAATGAAGCTATAATGGCCATAAATTTAGCTCTGAATCTCCATTCCATCACTGATCTCTTTTGTACTCTAAAGAAAATGACTTGTTGCTTCTGTATTTAACTACATGTAAAAGTCTGTTACTGCATCGAAATATTGCGAAGTCAAACTTAACATTTATAAGGTGTTTACTTAAAATTGATAAGGTGTTTACTTAAAATTGGTAAGATGTTTACTGAAAACTCAGGCTAAAAGACACTACAGATACAGATGTATGAATATACTCTATTAGGAAAAGTCTCTACTCTTGTAGCAAAAGTGTAAGCCTAAGCACAGATCTTCTCATAACTTTCATTTTCTTATCACCATTTATAGTATGTCAAGGAAGAGGAAAAGAATCCAGGAGTACTGTCTGTGCTTTGGCATAAAATGTTATGAAAACAACATAAAGTTCCAGATGTTTATTGGCTTGTGTTAAGGAGATAAAGGATAGGATTCTAGGAAAAATACAAACCATGTCAAACTACCACTCTAATTATGTTTCTCTGCAAAATGTCCAGGGAAACAAGTTCAAACAGAGCAGTCTTTGTTCTCAGTGGGTTTTTGTGTCCTGAGCTTTTCTGGCCTTATTCTGTAAAATCGTTGTGTGGAGCTCTGAAAATTGATACTTTTGCTTGTAGATTTGTATTTATTTATTTATTTGCCACAAGACCAGTAGGACATAATAGCAATAAGACCCTTTGCCTGCTCAGCCTCTGCCCTCTCCCTGGCTTGAACAGGCCACAGAATTAGGCTGATTCTATGGAATTGCCAGGTAGGAGAATCCTGTTCACGTGCTTATCTCAGGGAAACATCTGCATCACAGTGTAAATCTTACCTCAGAATGTATGTATTTGTATATCAGTGTGTGTATGTATGTATGGCTGAATGAAATAAATGTCACTTAAATATGAAATTTAAACATAGTACTGTAATGTTGTCATAGTCTTTTTTGTGTATATCAGTCAAATAATAGTTTAAAGGTGTGCCTTGCTGTTGATAAAAATATTTCTTACATCTCTTCTATAGTACTCTCGCTGTAGTTTTGCTATGGTACACACCAGTGAATGTGTCTGAGCTGAAGCTAGTAGGAAAGTGAGCCTTTTAAACAATAGAATTTGTTAAGATTCTTTGGTTAATTACAGAAAGGATGAAAAAAACTGTTACCATCATGGGATATTTTTTGTACCCATGGAGAAATACACTGTGCTGCATGAGTCTTCTCTGTGACATGAGGGAGTTTGTGTAGAACGTTCCTTTCAGTAGCTCACACTGTATGTTTTAGAGTATTAATTACCTAGTCAGATTTTATTAGAGCCCATCGAATTTTGCATAATTAAAATTGTAGCAACAGCTGAATGGTATGAGGTGTAGAACGTAGAATCTTTGCTTTTGCCAAATGTTCCCCTCTTCTTTTCAAAGAGGGAGCAGAGTGGTGGGAGAAACTTAAGAGTCGTCTGACACTTAAAAAAATAAATTTGATGTAGATGTGCATTTACCTTTGTATAAAATAAAACAGATTTTTCTGCTATATTGTTCTTCTACAGCAGCGATAATATGATGTGTAGATTTTCTGGAGTAGTTATTCATTTCAAAATTCAAACTTGTAGAATTACAGTAATGGGTAACTGCAGACTGGTTTCTGTACACCTGCAAGTTAAAGGTTTCAAATATAGTGTGAGAAAAGGTGTTTTTTGTGTAAATGCTATCAAATGCATATAACTGAAAAAATACTGCATTTTATATTGAAATAGTCTTGTTACCA
This sequence comes from Mesitornis unicolor, assembly GCF_000695765.1. Lineage (NCBI taxonomy): Eukaryota > Metazoa > Chordata > Aves > Mesitornithiformes > Mesitornithidae > Mesitornis > Mesitornis unicolor. Next base: position 55,995 of record NW_010168649.1, read on the forward strand.
TCATGGATTTATACAGTAAATATACACTATCATCTTTTACATAGAATTGGCTATCTAGCAGAGGTCTAGTTCTGTTTAAAGTCAGTGGAAAAACTTGCACTGTCCTCAATAGTTATGAGCTACATAATGATTTGGTCCTTTAGATTAAGTGATTAGATAGATCGTAAGGTCCACAGAGGTACTGAGACAGACAGTAACTTGCAGCAAATCCAGTGAAGGGCCACAAAGATGATGAAGAGATTGGAGCATCTTTCATATGAGGAGACGAGCTCCAACTGTTTAGCCTGGAGGACAGAAAGATCAAGAGGCATCTTATCAATGTACATAAATACGTGAGGAGAAGAAGTAAAAAATATGGAATAGTGCTGTGATGGGACAAAAGATGATGGACACAAATTGAAATATAGGAAAATCTACTTAAACATAGGAAAAATCCTTTCTATTGTGAGAGCTGTCAAACACTGGAGCAGGCTGCCTGGAGAGGCTGTGAAGTATCCATCCATGGAGGTATTCAGATCCTGACTGGACAAAGCCCTGAGCTACCGTCTCTAGTACACCCTTTGAGGAAGACTAGACAATCTCTACAGGTCCCTTTTGATCTCAACTATTCAGTGTTTCTGTGTGATTTTATTGATTGTTATTTTTATCTCTATTACTATTTTTTTTAAGAAAGTCACAGAGGAAGCAATGTCAAAATATATGAGAGAAAGGAAAATGTAAAGAGCTTTAGTCCAGTAGACTGTGCTGCTAATACATTTAATGTTATATTTCCTAGACTGGGACATTCTTCCTTCACTTGTCAGGGTGAGAGAGAAAATTAGGCTGAAGAAAATGAAGGAGAAAAGACTTATCTAACATTTATTAATGTTCTACTGAAAACTAATGATAAGACTAAGTATCAATATAATATCAAAACCTAAATTAATAGTTTAAACAGTAAGAAAATAATGAAGGAATAATTGAAGGAATATAGTAAGCAGGAGGCTTTTTAAATCCCATTGGGCTGCAGTTTGGGCATCAGCTCACAGAAGAGTACACAACCGTAGACTTACAAAGTTAGCAGTAACTGCCGACAGATCCTAGTATGTTAAAGGTTGTAATCTTTTGAAAGAAGTTGGTTGGCTTTCCTGTTGGCCCTCCTATCAACTTTAACCTCCAACCTTCTCCAGCATGTATCACTACAAATAAAACTGCTGAGGTTTGACAAGAGGATATAAAGTCACTAGGCCATCGCACAGAGATCTCTACATGATTTTCTTTAACCTTAAGCTTAAATGAACACTGCTTTAAGTCAGGGTTCTTAATAAGAAGTCGTAAACACTCACCCATATCGCTTTAGTTTTAATAATTACTGTTTTAACAGAGAAGAGAAGAAATATACATAGTAAATTATGTTTGACAACTGGAATTTGGTGGTTATGTTATTGGTTGTCTTTGACCATTACATGAATTGCTGTTCTTCATTTTAATGTATACGTTTTCATGCAAGCTGCATATGATACTGATATAAACATGGCATTTGTGTACAGTGTTATAAATTATTTTTTAGCTCTTGATTAAGGCAAACCAGATGCAAAAAATAACTTCTGTGTTTGTATTTGTCAGAAGAATAATCTTTATATCTGTAGTCACCTATGATGATTTTGGCTTTTCTTCCTTTGCAGTTTTTTTGTGTGACTTTACACAGTACCTTTTAGCAATCTAGGAACTTGCAGGCCATACTTTTTAAAAGTTTTTCTTTATTCTTCCACTCATGAAAGCTCCCTGTGTAGTGTTCCCATTTTGCTGGGGAGCAGCCATCCACAGTATTAACTCTGCAGAGCCCTTGTTATGAACAGCTTCTCTCTGAACATAGACTGTACCTTACTGAAACTGTATTGCTGTCCTAAAATTATATTTCTTTCCAGTTTGAAACTGTAGCAGTTTAAAATTAGGTTTTCTGTTTTACAGCCTGTTTGTTCCATGACAAATTTTGTGGTGTATCATAATTCTCCCTGTGCTTTTTGTTACTCTTAGTTTGTCATCTTTTACACTCACCTGTGTGTTTTCTCTGAGTGATCACTTTAGGGGCTGTGTAAGTAATCTCTCCTTTCTGAAGTCCTTCCTTTCTGTGCTTAAGTGCTGTTCCTTGTGTGAGCCATTGATATGTTCATTTCCCAACAGACCATACTTTTTGTCAAAGTCCACTTCCAAGGATTAGAAAAATACCGCTCTTTATCTGATCTTCCATAGATCTTCCATTCTTAGTTATTCTTTCCATATATTTTTAAGCTTTCTTCACAAGCATAGCCACCAGATACTGGGGAGCACCTTTGGTTTTTTCTTTTCCTAAATAGTTTTTCAGCCCATTAGTGAGGTCTCAGTAGGCCGTTCATCTTGCTTTTTTGCTGATTCTATCTTGTGAAAACATTTTAATTGGTTTTCATTTATCCTTAATTTATTAAATACAAGCTTATTATATAAATTCTTTACAGTTGTGGATGCAATATGCTATTGTCAGTAATCTAGGCCTGTGTTTCTCATCTGTGCTTGGGCTGTATCTGAGTGGTGTATAAAAAGTATTGGGTTGGCCAAAAAGCAATTGCAGATTTTTTTAATAGATGGACTGTCATGTCCTGAAATGTAACTAACTTCATTTTAAACTGCAGATTCATTGTGTAACTTGATAGCTGACAGTTCGTGCTTGTTTTAGAGAAGGAAAGTACACAGCTCCATTAAAAATCATTTATTTGCATTAATTTCAAAATGGAAAATCCAAAGGAACATTTTTGTTGTATTTTCCAGTATTACTTCCAAAAAGGAAGGAAAGCTGTGCAAGCTCATATGAGTTATGTGATGTGTAACCATGATAACGCTAGACCACATGCAAGTTTGACCACTCATCAAAAATTGTTGCAGCTTGGATGGGATGTATTACCACAGCCACCGTATCAGACTGCCTTTTGTTTCAGTCTTTACAAAATGCTTTGACTGGTAAAACCTTCACTGCTGATGAGGGTATCAAATCCTTCTTGGAACTGTTTTTTTGCTGAAAAAGATAAGAACTTTTTTGAGCATGGAATCATGAAGTTGCCTGAAAGATGGCAAAAGGTAATTGAACAAAATGGACAATCTATTGTTTAATGCAGATTGTGTTCCCCATGAAAAATTTGTCTTTCATTTACCCAGTCAAAAGCACAATGACTTTTTGGCCAACCCAATAGTTAAGGAAAACAAGTCTGTTGTAGGTAAGTTTATATTCATTATTTGTATTGGAAAACTGCTAGGCATTTACAAATTGTAGGAGTCAAATACTGATCTACACACTTATCCTGGAGGAATGCATAGCAGACTTTGCTTAGATTCCCAGTGCTGCCTGTATTCTGGGAAACAGTGGATGTTGCTGTTTGTCAGACCATGCAGTATGTAAATTTAGGGAGTCAGATATTCCTGGAAGATTAAGGACTGACTGAATGCGGATAAGAGAAAGCTTTCAAAAAGCTAAATGTAGTTTTGTTATTTCTTTTTCCCAGCACGACTTTAGACTGCATGATTTGATATTGTATCAAGAGGAGAATGATATATCTGAAAATATGTTGTGAGAGAATTTGGTCACCCCATGCCTTCCATCCTCTGAGAATTTATACATCCATGATTTTGAGTATAAAGAGAGTACTGGTCTTCAGCTGATATTACTTATATTTTCCTCTGCAAGTGAGAACATTCAGCATGATGTCAGTCTATGTTCTTTTATCATTTCCCTTAGCCTTTAATGCCCACCATCTTCTAAAAGTGAGCAGGAAGCCAGCTCGAAAGGTACAGATGACTTCTACCTGAGGAGTCATGTAAGATTAATTAGCAAATTAGTTAAAATATTAATAAATTAAACAAAAAATTGTTGACTTCTAACTTACTTTCCTCTTTGAGACCTCCTGTCACGTTCAGATGAATGTGATGTAGTGCGCCAGCAAACCCAGAGTATCAAAAAACAACTCTGAGATATTAAAGCTTTAGCTGGTGCTAGCAGAGATTTCTAATCTTTTAATGCAAACGATACCCACTACCACATTACTTGTGAAAGCACACACAAAAGTGGTTTCTGCTTCTAAAAGTTACAGGATGGTCACAGCAGACAGGGACACCAACATCTGTCATGGGACTAGGAGAGGATTACCCGTTGTATTAAGCTGTTACACTTACTCACTGGAAACTGCTGTCTGGACACTTTCAGTGTAGGAGTGTATTTGTGGTGGAAAAATTACTATAATCTCAACATACTGAATGAGTAATGATACTGAAGCATACATAATGCTTCAGTATCATTCTCAAATAGAAATGGCAGAATTGAAAGATGAGTATTAAGTTATTAATTGAGAGGTGATTAAGATAGCATGTGATATCCATAGGAGATGTTCAGAGAGCTTTGTAATGGGTACAATAGCAATGATTAGAAGAAGGAATGCTGATCCCTTCATGCATGAAATAGTTTATCCCACTATGGAGCCCAGGAAACTAATAAAGCTTCTGTGGACCAAAGCCATAGAGGCTTATTTTGACCAGATTAAGATGTTTTCTAGAAATGCTTGCTGTTTTTTTCTTCTTGTTTTGCATGACTTAGGGAATGGGGAAATGAGCAGTTACATCACAAGAGGCAAATAGTAAAAGGCATTATTTTAGAGTTACTCTTATCACAGTACATCAATTATTATCCTTCCCTTTTTTAAAAAATGCAAAATTTAACCACGTTTAAAAATATGAAAATAGGTTCATTTCACTTTTTTTCATTTTTTGCAATGAATTTTGGTGACTCAAAAATGTCTATGATCCAGGAAATGTGAACGTAAATTAATCTGATACTGATTAGAAACCTGGAAATAGATAAGCAGAACATAAAGCAGCTATTGCTCACACTATTGATTGCACAGCTATTGATAACACCTGCAGATGTTTCTACATGAAACACACACATGAGGACTACAAAGATGCTTATTTTCCAAAATGTTTATACCATTTCTATCTACTCTTTTCTAGAAGTGCTGTTCTGTATTCCTCTATCAAAGGAGTTTTTAAGAAAATTAATTCTTGATATGAAAGCAATGTATAAACAGTTCTTACATTTCTTGTATGGATACTATGTGTTTTTTCCTTCAAACCATAGTTACCAAAAATCACTGTGTAAATCTCATTATACGTTGTTTTATCAGAATGAAAAGTATAATTTCAAATGTCGGTATTGTGAGTTGCTGATATTTTTCATTGGATGTGAATACCAAGTTGAATGTTCAATAGTTTTTAATAAAGAGATAGCATTTATTTTAACCTATCAATATGGAATTCCTGAATGTGGTGATCACATAATTGTTTTATCCCAGAATGTGAAAACTGCAAACTTGAAAGGAAACTTCAGTGGGAGGTAAAGGACCCAGTTTCTGTTCCATGCCCTAAAAGTAGTAAAGAAAAGGAACTCTTCAGTGTTAATAAAGAGGTTTGAGAAGAAACTGGAATAGGAATCAACTTTACTGCTTTCTCTCCTTTATATTACAAGAATAGATATATCTGCTGAAATGTAATATGGTCCAGTATTCATTATCTAAGTTTTCATAGGATTTAACTGAACTTCATCCCAACTACTGAGTCATTTTGTGAGATAAGTTCATGTCTGCCATTTTCATGGAAAAAAACGCAGGCAACAATTCTGCTCCCCTTTGCAGCTGTACTGATCTTCTTACCTAGGGCAAACTTGCACCATACAAACATTAAATTTAAGTCTTTCAACATAAATGTTTTTAAGTATTTTTAACAAGAAGAATTAAATAGAGGTAAAAACACGTTATCCATGTGAACCAGTGTATAAATATATTAAGTTATATGTTACAAACATACAAGCGTTCCTTTGGCTTAAATTATTTTATGCAAAATATTATCACATAATAGCATTTACTTAGCAATAAACATTTCAATCTTTGTTGTGTCCTGAATGCAGAAGTAGAAAGCTCTTTGCAGCCTGTGGGCCAAGGGATGAAAGAACAGAAATAGGGAAAAAAAGTTGTTGTCCTCACACATTCATAGTTTTCATTTCTCACGCCTTTTTTTTTTAGGTTAATGGCAGAAGTAGTAATTTAACTGATTTTTAAATGCTCTTTTTGAGGTAAAGAAACTCCTTCTTTGAATATTATCCTTTGTCCTAGGTAATATAGTTTCTTAAAGAGCAGGTCTGCGTAGAAAGAAATTGAAAAAATTATGAAGAGAAGAAAGCCTTTATAACATGATAAAAAGAGTCCTTTTCCTGCTGTTGTTTTGAAATACAGCACTTCAAATTTAGTTTTACATGATACATAATTAAACTCACTGTGATTGTGTTACTGACTCTCAAAGTTTACGAAAAACATGAGTTTTTAAACATACTTTTATACCAATTTATGATAACAAAGAAGATTGTTTGCTCTTACACAAGATGAGATATAAATACTGAAAAGATATAACAGGTTTGTCAAAGAAATCACTAATTGCCTCGAATTAAAAACATATTGAAAAGATATCTGGGAGGTTGTGTTTTGGGATTTTGTTTTGTTATGTTGTTTTTAAAGCACGGTATTTAGTATCCAGAATTAAAGGCAAAATTTGGAACAGTTAATGTGGTATTTTATGTCATTGTTGTTCTTCTTCAGTTTGATGATATACTTATTTTTATTATGTGAATATGCTTTTAAAAAATATGTCTTTCCTCTAAGCAATATGATTTCAGAGTAGAATCTCAAGCTTTCTTTTATGTTTCATGTTTGGAGATGTTCTGCTAGAGTACGAAGTGGCTTTGGAGTGAACTATCTCCCTGCTCTATTACACATCATCTTAGCTTGTGTTTACTGTGTGGATTGAAACTACACCTAGAAAACCTAATAAAATGTGCTAGAAATTGCTGTAGAACAGAACAAGAGATATTTTGTCCTTCAGAGTTTCACATTCAAGTGCAATACAAGAGTCAACAAATGTTTACGGGGCAGTGCAGAGAGGCAATAAGGTAATATTGGTCAGCATAATATTCGCTGATCTTAGTATATCAGCAACCTGGTAAATTTTTCATGTGTTTTGACAGATGAGAGATTTAGATGGAAATAGCAGATTGCTTTTGTTAATGCTTTTTGAGAATTATTTCTAACTTTGAGTGGCAATTGGGGGTAAAGGTGGTTTGCCAGTTCAGTGTGGGATTTGACAGTTTGCTAGTGAAGGGAGAGAGATGATAGAACAGCGGAAGGCGTATAGGTCTTCCTCTGAAACAGGTCTTCCACTTTCCAGGCACAAAGAAATTACTGTCTTCATTTAGGCAGTTGTTTTATCACCTCTCTCGATCCAAGGAGGGTAATCAGGAAAAGGAAAGGAGACCTGGGGGTTGAAATGGAAACAGATTTCATAAAATAATAAGAAGAAATTACTATCATTACCAATATTAATATAAAATACACAAGGTTATACTCAGTTCATGAGTGGTCATGAGCTGTGTGCTCCCAGCAGTGAATGCCAGGTGGTAAACACTGCGAGCATCACAGCTCCAGCAAAAGCACAACAGTCACAATGAACAGGGAAGCAAGCTTTGGGAGGAAAGTACCAGCTAAGACCTTCCAGGAATGGTGACCATTGAGGAAAGAGAGCCATGCCCAGCAAACTTGCTAAATTATAGTGAGTGTGATTTTTATAGTATGGGATACTTCTGCTGGCCAGCTTGGGTCAGCTGCCCTGGCTTTTGCTGCTGGTTTTTGCACCTGGCTAACTCAAAACTGCTGAAGACCTTGATCACGATGGCAACCTGCATAGCAGTCCTGGCCAAAAACTAAAACAAAATGTCTTAATGACTTTATTCCCACCAAATTGAGTGCTGTAGTATTCTCGAAAATGGAGCTTTCCTGAGCAGAAAATAGATTCTATGATTCTGTCCCAGTGAAATCAGTTAAGTACATAATTAGTCACACAGGTTCTTTTCAAAGTTGTTTTGGATGGAGGTGAGCAGAGCAGACTGCACTGATCAAGTTCACAGAAAGGTATTTTGCTGCAATACAGAGACGAAATGAGCATTTGCATTTGTTGAGATGAAGTGAGAAAGTAGGAAATAAAAATATCCTGAAGAAAGAATTAGACAGATTTGAACATGCCAGATATGAGGAGTTCCAGAGAGAACTCCAAATGGAGGCTGATGCAAGAGCTGTAAGTCCTTTCAGTAGATAAGATGATGTTGTTGGCCATAATGATTAAGAAAGATGGGTGAAAAGAATAAAGAGTGAAAAATTCCCATTAGCTAATCTGGCAGTTATCCAGTTATGAAATACATAGAATAAGTTGTCAAGGTACAGGCATTGTCATTAGTTTGAGCTTCTGTGAGATGTTTCTGGATTAAGTTGGATCTCGTCTGTCATCCTATATGTTATGACTTGTGCACCATGAAAGGGGAAGGACCCAGGTGTGGCTTTCAGAGATCCATTATGATTCTAGGTGCATATGTCCTTGTGCCTTTACCAGTAATTAAGTTTCCAACACTTTTGGTTTCTGAATGCACACCACATTCTCATAAAGAGTTTGCTCTTGGAGGTTCTGGGACTCACATCCTAAATGGGGTGCTTCATCAGAGACACCTCTTGAAGCACTCTTGTGATGTTCTCAAGTTCCTACTGCAAGATTCTACCCATAAATGCAAGGCAAATCTGCATTTAGGAAGACCTGTTGCAATGCACTGAATTAGTAAGCTAGATGTACTCAGTGAGGTTGCACTTAAATTAGAGTTTCTAAATAAGATTCTCCTACATAAGATTTAGCACAGCTAAGCAAAAAGCCTTGAGAACTCCCATGGAAAACTGTAGAATAGTTCTGGAAAATCATCTGTGAGACATGGAAGTCTAAACCAAAACCCTCAGATCTCAAATACCTAGCAGCAGGAAACCCACTTTATAACTGAAGGTTTTCAGAAGCAGTGGGCCCACATTTGTGCTTGTGGACCAAAGCAGTGCATCAAGTCCAGTGGATGTTTGCATATGCTTCTGCTTCCATTACGATTGGTACTGTCTTTTAATTGGAGTCATAGAAATTTGGTGGTTGGTATGTGTGGAAAAGCCAGTCAGGTAACAGTTGACAAAAATAATTGAACTGCGTACCTTTGTTAATGAGATAGTTTAATGTTTTGCTTGTTAATTCAGAGCAATTCTTCTGTTGCATATCCAAACGACAACTGAGATACTCTCCTGAACTGCAACCTGTTGCTTAATAAATGTATAAGCCTGAAGATTATGCTGAGCATAGATGATGCAAGAGAAATGTTCTACCAAAGTCATAATGACTAAAGCCAGAGTGGGTAGGTAATCATCTTCTCCTTATGAGAGGTCTGCTCTGCACATAACAAGTCTGTGTGTTTACAAGTATTGGTTTTGTTCTTTTCAGCATCTGCACAGCGGTAGTATTAGAGGATTGTGTTATTTGTATTGATGGGGAAACACTAATGCTGCCATTTGAGAGAATTCTAGTCATCTTGGTTTTATACAAGTGTTTTTCATCTAAACCATGATACTTGTTTAACTCTTAGGCCTGAGGGTAGAGTGAGGCTCTGAAATATTTTAGAGAATAGCTAAGAAAACAATCACTTTGAGATCAAATGAGATAAATCTGATTTCAGAAACTCATGGAACCTTAAAAAAAAATCCAGCAGACAGTGAAGGCAGTACTGGCAGTTTTATGTTACATTACTGCTGTTACTCCTCCTACTTGATCCCCTTGGTTTTCTGCCTTCATGACAAAGACTGCCCAAAGCTTAGGAATCATGGACTTTATGAATGCACGTTTCTGCATATGGAAACAATTCTGGTACAACAGTGCACTCATCTGCATTCTGGTGCTTTACAGGTCAGTAATTAGTAGTTAGAGGTTACAGGACAGTGCAAATTCCATTGATCTCATCAAATCTGTATAAGAACATATCAGACATAGTCTCAGAGAGGGTTTTTAACAGGTTTTCATCGTTGCTTTAGCGAAAGATGCGTGGTGCCTTTGTTTGTCCTTACTCATACACTCAGGTTTATGTGGTTTCTCGGTTCTTTTTGTGCTTTGATAGAATTTTTTACCTAATTGCTACATAAACATCTTGATATCATCAAGTCTATTGGGTTAATATTGCTACTTTTACCAAGAAATTCTATTAACTTGTTTCTCAGGTCAAGAAGATACTTAAAATGTGTTTAAAAATTCAAAGTACACATGGGCTCTATTGTGTAGACTGATCACTTTAATTTTTCTCTTGGAGTTTGTAGATGTATTTGCGGCTTTTAAATGGGCATATATCCTTAATGTACTTTAGGGCTTCAATTCTTAATTTTTTTTTCTAAATATATACAATAGGGAAAAAACTACCACTTTTTAAGAGGGAAGAAATGTCTTCTGATTTTGACAATTTTCGTCTGGACATGGCTTATATTCTGAAAATTTCATGATGTATGAAATGGAAGAGCAAAATAACTGGCAAAAATGGTCAGCATTTTTAAATACAAACTTAGAACGTATGAAATTGTGTTGTGCAAGTGATGAAAATGAAATAAGGACAAACTTGGGGAAAGAACAGGAGGAGGAGGAGAAAAAGGAAAGTATTGGGGTAGTAAAATATGCATTCCTATTTCTATTGTCAACGTGATTTTAAACCACTCCTGTTACAGAATTTGCAGTGAGTATGTGTGTGTTGTGAAAGCATAGTCAGTCTCTTTAAATTCACTGTAATTTACTCATATGATTTGTATATACTGCAGTCTGGCTTTTTTATGTGTATTAATCTCCTCACAAAAGGGAAAACAGGGTTTTTTTCAGCAGTTGCCTATCTCTTCATGCTTTGAGGAATGCTTTCCAAAGTCCACGTTTAAGGCTTGTTTATTTAAAGTTTAAGAACAGTACTACTTGCAGTATTGCATTTGAATATGGAAGGATAGAGAAATACAGTTTTCATGTGAAAAACACATTTCTTTTCTCCATTCTCAAAATAAAACATTAACAGAAGACACATAACTTTTCCTTGCCCTGCAGCCGGTGCAGGGTGTCTGGGGTAGAACAACAAATAGTATGGAAAATGACAATTTTTATATCATTCTCTAAATTAAATCATTGCTTTGCCAGCGACAATGAGTAGTTGGCCACTAACTGTACTGGGCTGTGGTTTCACCCACTTGTGTCAGTGACTCCTAATATAATCTTCCCCTGTTTGTAACAGCTTGTTTGCCAGGCTTGTCTTCAGAAGTACACAATGTTGGTCCTTAGAGATGGCTAGGAGTCTAGTAATTGAAAGGTTCACAAGAAACCTTTCAATACAGAATTTTAAAAGTATCATAGGTGCTAGCAATGTATGTGCATACCCGGGGGTTAGCTGTTACTCATGGTCAGGGTTTTATACTACAACTGAAATTCAACCTGATGATCTTGTCTTGCATCAGCAAATTAAAAACTTTGTTTTAAAAGTTGTAAAAGAACTGCTTCACTGGAGATACACTGTCTGGTAAAACAGCTGACAAAATGTGATTTCATAAATGCAAATTTTGGTGACATCGAAACCAAAGGAACCATCAGAACTTGAAGGAAAGTTATTTCAATTACTTATGCGAACTATGAACACTCAAATATGAAGTGCCTGCTTACTGCTTTGTTCAGTTTGTTCTTTGCAGAAGACTGGATGTTTAATGCAAAAAATGGCATAATCAGATTTTAAATTTGAGACTTATTAATTTCATTAATCATATGTGTGACTTAAAGGACACTGTGGTAACATTAACTCATGCATTTTGCAGATACTGTAAGTAATAGTTGTGTAATGAACAGTCTTGACTAATCATCAAAGCACTGTATGCAAAGTAGGTAAACTAATGTTATGACAATTTGTGGGCCAAATTCAGCACGTGGTTGGTTGGTTGAAGTTCCTAACCAAAACTGTTTGCCCATGATTTTTGTACTTCAGACATTTATGTACATATTGTGGAATTTCTGAATGTAGCTATCAGAAGTGCTAATAGGTGCAATGTTATTAATTGTGTTTTGAAGCTGTCGATACGAAGATAGCGTCTCCCCGTTGTCATCATCTTTATTATTGCCTACTGAATGCAGCTCTTGGGGACGTGTATTTTAATGCATCTAGAGATTTTTAAAGTGTAGACGAGATGAATGATTAATTATGAAGATACAGAGATAAAAAGAATTGATTATGGAATAGGAAATTGTAAAAAACTGCGAGCTCTACTTTTGTCTCTTCCAGGGTGCAACTCTTGCAGGTCTGGGTGGAAGAGAGGGTTTGTTTCTTTATACATGTGAATACTCCATATGGCGTTTTTAACCTGAAAGGCTAAACTGATTTTCTCTTTTAAAATCTGAAGTTGCAGGAGATATAACTTCAAAGTGCATCAGAGCTATGTTTATCCCTCTTATATGTCAGAGTTTAAGTGCAATGTTTTATGTATACAGTCATCATGACAGTTAAAAAGGCTATAAAGAAAAGCAGTTATATAATTGCTTTAGAGAATTAAATAGCACAGATAAAGGCTTTTAGAAACTACAGAGCATTTTTAATAATTATATCACCTGAAGTCAAGCTGCAAAATTATGTCCTAATTATTTGCATTGAGTAATTATGTATAAAGTTATAAGCTTCGAAAGATTTTGTGGGAGAGTAGGGGAATTCTTTGGTATTTTTTTTCACACACACTAAAACAACACCCCATCATTTTCTATTTTAGCAGTTTCCACAACTTAAACATTAAATTCTTATTGTTGCTTTCTGTTATATTAGTAGTGTGTGTTTTGCAATTCTAATCTTCACGTTTTTCTTTCTTTATCACCGAAGTAGGCCTTTTGAAGCCAGGGAATTTTTCATAGCAATATTGACAGTGTTCGCATTTGCATGATGACAGCCAAGGAATGGAGCAGTAATTTTTGAAATTGCAGAAGTATTTAGAACACTGATAAAAGCTGAAATATATTTTTGATAGATTGAAGTTAAGCATACATGATTTTTCCTGCTGTCAAAAGGCTCTGAATTTAGTGAATATTTGCCTGCTGTGAGAATGCAAGATTAACATCACAACCATCACCCGGGCACCCAAACCCTGCAATTTAATAGCTTTTTAGGTTCTTTCCTTTTTCTAAACAGCAATTAATCTCATTTTAGTACAATTTTCTCGTTTCTGAAGTCGCTCATTGAATCGCTGTTTTGTTCATATTTGGCTTCAGCTCCTCTGCATAGTCATTAAAGTCCCAATTAATGTCACCTTTAGCTGAAGAGTACTCATTTTTATTGAGAAAATGACAGTTGCTGCCATGAGTAGTGCAGTGTAATATACATTAATTGCCCTGTAACACTGGTAATTACGAGTTTTTCAAGCCTCTCAGTAAACTGTCATGCCTAGACAAGACTGTGCTAAAATAGATTACTCATTAGGGAGACCTGTCCTGTTTTCTGGTGGGTTCTTAGTGTTGGTTTAAAAAAAAACTTGAGTTTGAACAAATAGTTGCCAAAAGCAATTTCCTACAACAACATGTCTGTGTTCGGTTTTCCAGCCATCACTTAAGCCTGCGGTCAGCAAACAGACAGAGTGCTGTGGACTCTAGAGACATCAAGATTTCAATGTTTATTTAGGTGGATCACAAGGATAAATTTAGCAATTCTTAATTCAGTGTTTAATATGTGTGTTATTAAAGCTGCCTTTTTCACTGTAGTGTTTGTAACAGGTCTTCCTGGCATTTTGGAAGAGCAGTCAACATTGTGAATATTTTATACCCTAGAAGACTTTAACACGGTACTACTGACTGTCCAGTGAGTTGGACTTGCTAAATCCATTCTCAAATAATTCTTATGTAGGAACAGCAGAGATTATGTTGTAGATTATGTAGAATAATAATCAGATCTTTCAGGAGCTGCATGGCATTGCAAGGTGTATTATTTTTTATTGGAAAAAATATATGGAGAGAATTCAGTTAATATTGTGATCCTCTCTGAAAATCAGGCCACAGCTTGTTGGAAGATCCACCTGCTGATTGACTTGGTATATGGTGGGAAGCAAGTGTTCTTAATTTCAGAAGGAATGTATTTCCCTGCTTTCTCTTTCTGTCTCCCTCATATTCTGTGTTTGTTTTTAAGGACAAAATAGTCTCCTTTAAAGCTCATTGCAGCCCCGAACTGACAAAAGAAAACCTTTGTTTTATCTTTGTTATAACACCTGCTTTAGGCAATCTGCTCTTTCGCACTCTCTCTAAATGAATTTTGTCACAGCCTTTCATATTCTCTTGCGGAGACGAGCTAATGAAAGTAGATAGTACAATTTGTGCTGACCAGGTAGCAACTGCCAGCTTGCAGCTGAGGATAGTTTAAAGAAATAAATAAAATATAGCATTATATCACTGATTTATCCATTACATGACATTAATAGTGAGAAACCTTGGTGTGTTTATCTGTTTGTATTGGTGTGCATTTATCGAATTGTTTATGACAAGACTAATTGGGGTAATTGTAGACACTGAAATTACCTGTCAGCTATATGTAACCACACTCCCTTTCTTTCTGACAAATGATGACAACTGAGGGACCCCGTAGCATTACTCATGATGGCTTTTCGAGTGGTAATAAGGACAATAGGGGCCCTGGCTAATTTGACATGGACAGCCTTCACAACAAGAAGCCAGCTAAATGACTTGTCAGTAGGGGAAAGAAGTCAGAAAAGTAATGGAGTCCCCCATGGCGCTCTGACAGGGAGATGAGGCAATTTCAACGGAAAGTGAAAAGGCTTCAGTTTGTCAAGTATTTAGAACAATCAGAGAACAGCTAGAGGCTGGAACCTGACAATAAATTTGTGAACCATGGTAGCAGTTTCATATAGGTCAGTTATTTCATAATGGCTGTGAAGCTTTCAGAGGTTTCTGCTTTCGTAGCATACTTCACATCAGCCAACTGGTGCTTTGTCACCTTAAATTTGTGCTTCACTTTACACAGTAGGAATAATGGTTAAGGTTACAAAGGAACGGCAGTGTAAGACAGCATGATTTGCAGACACCAATCTGTTGAAAAATAAACAAAAATTTAGATAGTAATAGTGTGATTGCATCCATTACAAGCTAGCGGTGTTAACATGTTCTTTATGATTTTGGCCTGCACCCTTTTTATGGATAAGTGAAGTACTTCATTTCTCATGGACAAAACTAATAAAGCATAAGCCCCTGTTCCTATCCTTTCACCCTACTGTACATAGTTAAAATCTCTTAAGGTTCATTTCCTGCTGCTTGCTTTTGAAATGTATTCCAGCTCTACAGTTTTGACATCTATTGAGACACTGTAACTGATGACACAAAAAGAGAATTTATGATTTTTTTTGAGTGCTCAGCAGAACATGATGTTCTTAAGGATTTTAAAAAAAAAAACCCCAACCTTCCAGAATTAAATACCAGTTCTGTGTCCCACTGATAGTGAGTGTTTTATCTATGGCTTCAGGAGTCTGTTAGATTTTTGGTGTGTGTTGTTTTTTTTTTGTTTGTTTGTTTGTTTGTTTGGGGGTTTTTTTGCATATATCAATACTTCCTAGGTAGGAAGAGATCAAAAGGCAAAGTATGATTAAAGCATCGCTTCAGTACTGCACTGTGCCTTCTGAATTCATGACGCAGGCTCCTGAATTTCTTAAAAGTGTTTATGGATTGAGGACAGATTTAGTGAGAAGTATCAACTTGTCCTTTTTGGCAGCGGTTGTTTTGTTAGAAAATAGGATTGAATATATTCATTTTAATGTTTTACTTATGGTCGGATTCCTTCATTTTACCAAATGTCCTGTTTCTTGCAGATTTCAAAGCCAGTGCAGCAACTGTTTGAGAACTGTGTGGATTCTAGCTTTTTTTAATAAGTACTTCAAGATGTCTCATTGCATGACCAACACATTTCTTGACCTGGTCTTACTGAATTTAGTTACATAAACATTTTCTCCCCGTCTTGTTCATTTGAATGTATAGCATAGAGTTTTTTCTCTTGCTTAAAGGTCTCAGAATAGAAACTTTCTGTGCCATATTTAAAAAGTAACACTGCTTTTTTGACATGAATCCTGCTCCCCCATCCCCATCCATCACCCTTTCTTCATGTTTTCTTAGAGTTACGCTCTTGCTCTTTGAGTCTTATCACTCAGATTTGAAGGAATCTTAATTTAGGCCAGCCAGGAACTTGGCCCTTGATTCCCAATGCCTGAACATTTCAAAACTATATTGCATTTATTGTGGTACAGCGATTTTGTCAAGGAAATATTGTGGTGCATTGAAGGAGCTTGCCGTTCTGCAAGGTGGGCCATTGAATCTGGGGTTATAAATATAGTTCCCCTCTCCTCAAAACAAAACAAAACAAAACAAAAAACCTATGAGGTGATCATTTGAACATGGTATCTCCACACCTAAATCTCCTTCATTCTGGTTGTCTGTCCTGCACATGTTCATCTAAGTTTGCCAAATATTCTACCTGGTTATTTTCTAAAATATTTCTCCAGCAGAACTAAAGAAATTATCAACATATGCTAAAGTTGCAGCAGGTCTCTTCTTCTCTGAATAAGCAAAATCTTCCCTTTTTTTGTCTGAAATAGAGCTTCTGAGGTGTTTGCATTCAAATGCCCTGCAGAGCACTACAAGGTTGGGATTGTTTGAACAATGAGGCCTACTGTAGAATTGCTTCAAGATGCTGTCTTTTGGACATACTCTTCCGTCATTCCTGGTGGAATCACAAAGGTGTGATTGGGGCAGAACCTGTGTCATCAGGCTTTTTGGTGCAGCTGTCACAGTGGGTTGCTTCAGTGCTGTTCATCCATATAATAGTTTCATTGCTAGTAACTGCTTTCACTATTCCACTGACTTGGTGGACTTTAGTTCATCTTACCTTGTCTCAGCTTTCCAAGAGATCTTTTTAGAGTGGAGTTTGTTTTTTATCACCTCCTCTTCCTACCTCCATATGCCCTAATGTGCTTTGATGCTTAAGTATTGTTCCCCAGACCTTGATCAAAAGGAGAAGCCGGTATCGTCTATTTTCACTCTGCTGTCTGCAGTCCAGCTGTATGACTCCTGCTGAAATCAACAGCGGCATCCTAATGGTGGAAATTCCAGCTACGTTTAGTTCTTTACTTTCTTGATGTATTTAAATTAATCAAAATTTTGATTAATTACTAAATACAAAGTTACTTGAAAAGAACAAATGTAGAACTGATAAACATGTGATTAATTTATAGCCAAATATGGACAAATTCAGACCTGGCAAAGAAAAGACAAACATGACCCACAATCTTTTCAATGCATGCCATGTGAATCCTGGATGTTGTCTTATAGCTGACTATTTAGTTTGGAAGCTGTGTGTTTCCAGTGGATAAAAGATTATATGTTACTATATCCTTTCCCATGTTGTAACCTATTGCTTGAGAAACAATAACTTAATAAAAAAACTGACACCCTAATGAAAGATGAAGAAAAGAATAAAAATGTACTGTTCAGCATTTAGGATAATGTCTTTCTTTAAAAGAAAGATATCTTTAAATTATCTTTAAAAGTATCTTAAATGGGTAGTATTTCAATGGTACTACCAGTTTGGGAGACTGTTTCACAAGGTAGTGGTGATACCTTGATCTTCTAATGGTGCTGGTTGAAAATTTTCCTTCATAACAGCTTTTATATCTTTCCTTCAATAAGAGATTTCATTGCTAAGTTTGATTTAGGAGGTATTTTTAGTGCTTTTGTCACATTTAGTTACTAGTCTTGGAGAAAGAGTATTTCTTCATTTTTTTTTCTATTTTTTTTCAAGGCAAATGCCTCTTTTATTTATTGTAGAAGATATTAGAGTTTTGGAGGACTCACAGAAGTTATGCCTTCTGGCAAGAATCATCTATTTGGGAAAGAATGAGGACAATTTATTTCTGATTGAGGAAACAGAAGAATATTTCTTTATGCAGTAGATTAGTTTAACTTATAAAATCACAACCCTAAAAAAATCATGAAAAGACATTCCTTATAAAAGTTGTATTTATGCTAAACTGAATAATATTTGTAGCAACTTGAATTCAATAATTTTACTCATCAAAATAAGTAAAAATTAAAATGCTGAGTAAATTCAGAAGGGCATTAAAGAGATATATCAAAGTTTTGCATCTAATGTGACTGAAATAATGAAGGCTATTTTCCATTACCAGACCTTTGAATACTTGCCAAGTTTCTGTTTTGCTACATACCCACAGCTTTTCATAAATAGTGTCATTCTATAATGGGTAATAAGTCTACTGTTGGTATATTCCAAAATGTGACATAAAATCAGTACAGCAAATATTTAAATGGATTTTTTTTTCCATTCAAAGGTATGCTGGAATAGTACAAATCTGCTGCTTCAATACCTGTATCAGACTAAAGTATAACCAGTACAGCCAATGACGATCTCAATTCCTGCTTCAAGTATCCCTGGAGTATAAATGCAGAACAAAATCATTTATACCAAACCTGCAAACAAGTCTTTGCACAGCAATTATATTTCTATTACAGCAGATACTGCCACATGGGTTTAGAATGTGTCTGTGTCATCATTTGGGTTTTGTTTGGATCTTCTGCAAATACGAAATTCTTTCCACCTACAGTCTGGCCATTACTTTGAATTCATGGAATTATAGTGAATAATAGCAGATTATAGTTCTCATGGTTACTAAATCAGATTATTTTAAGTTCGCAGCCATTAGGAAAATGGCCTGCTCTGTCCTATTCCTTTATTCAATAGTAGAAGGAAATGTTTTTGCAGCTGTACAATACCATGTTCAATTCTTAAATGCAGAGCTGCCTTATACAAAAAGATACATTTAAGACCTTTTATGTTGTGTAATGCTAACTGCCTATTCTACATTTCTGCAATGTATCTCCTGTATTTATTTTTTTTATTCTATTACAGGGAAGCAGTCACTACCTGTGTCATTAACAGGTATAAGTGATGAAAATCTGGGGTAGTATGTAGGTTGAAATATAAGTAGCTTTACACAGAGAAGTAGTAAATATATTTAGATGTGATTTAACTACATATAACCAGTGCTTTTTGTATTTTTACTAACAATTCTAATAGCAAAAGAAATTAAAACTATGTGAACTGCACTTGCCTGATACGTCGTTTTAATATCTTCTCGACCATCTATTCCATCTATTTCATAGCTAATTGAGTTGTAAGAAATACATGTATATATGTAGATGCATTTACTGTCAGTTGTTGTGGTTTAGGCCTAGCTTGCAACTAAGCACCACATGACCACTTGCTCACTTCTCCCCTCAGTGGGATGGGGAAGAGAAAATAGAATGAAAGGCTGGTGGGTCAAGACAAGGACAGAGAGGGGTCACTCACCGCTTATGGTCATGGACAAAACAGATTCTATCTGGGGAAAAATATCAATTTAATTTGTTAGCAGTCAAATCGGAGTAGGATAATGAGAAATACAACCAAATCTTAAAAACACCTTCTCCCCTCCTCTCCTTTCTTCCTGGACTCAACTTTATTCCTGATTTCTCTACCTCCTTGCGTCCATCGACACAGGGGGATGGGGAATGGGAGTTGTGGTCAGTTCATCACATGTTGTTTCGGCTGCTCCTTCCTCCTCAGGGACTCCTCACACTCTTCCCCTGCTCTAGCTTGGGGTCCCTCCCATAGAAGACAGTCCTCCACGAGCTTCTCCAACAGGATGAGTCCTTCCCATGGGCTGCAGTTCTTTCTGAGCTGCTCCAGAGTGGGTTCCTTCCATGGAGTTCAGTCCTTCAGGAACAGACAACACATGCTCCAACACATGCTTCCCATGGAGTCATGGTCTTCCTTGGGCACACCCATCTGCTCTGTCGTGGGCTGTAGGTGATCTCTGCTCCACCGTTTACACCCATGGGCTGCAGATAGATCAACCTGCCATCTCACCATGGGCTGTAGAGGAATCTGTGCTCTGGCGCACCTCCTCCCCCTCCTTTCTTCACTGACCTTGGTGTCTGCAGAGTCGTTTCTCTCACATCCCACTCCTCTCTCCACTGTAGGTTTTTTCCATTGGCTCCTGAGGAGCTTCTGGGTCTGGGGCTGAGTTTGGGGCTGGAGCTGGGGCTGGGGCAACAGCAACCAGGCTGAGCCCGCCCCAGGGCCTGGGCCAGGGCCACACCACCCACCCTGTCCATGTGCTGCACTCCTCTTAAATACATTCTCACAGAGGTGGATACCACCATCCCTGATTGGCTGGGCCTTGGCCAGAGGCAGGTCTGACTTGGAGCCAGGGACGCTTCTAGCAGTCTTACAGGAGCCACACCCGTAGATGCTCCCCCCTACCAAAACTCAGTACATTAGTGCATGATTGTAAAATAATGATATGTAATCTACTGTCTTAGTAAGCGAAAATCTGCATGCATATTACAAGCATCATTGTTTTATTACCAAATATAAAATATCAACACTGAACTGAGATGCTGGTAGTAAGTAGTAACTGGGTCTCTGTCAATTTTACTGTACACTTGATCATTCCATAATAACCAAAAAGGGTGGATGGATTTGGGTTTATACAGAGTCCAAGTTCATATGTAATGTCTGGAGTCACATGTAGGACAAGTAAAAGATGGTATGAAATAACTAAATGTGGTTAAATGATGACATATATGAAAACTCTGTCCTAGTTGCTGTATGTAGGGTTAAACTGTCATTCCAGCAGCTGGCAAAGCTTGTTACTCTCATAATTGGAAATAATCAATACAGGAACTATTGGAAATAATCAAGTACATTTAGGATTATTATTGATGACCAAAATGCCATGTGCTATTTTTATTGCATTTTATTGTATTTAGATTGTAATTTAACTACCTTCTAATTAGTTTTAACTTACCTCAATTGGAAGTAGTAAAACCTACTTACCTAATAAGTGACACATGTCATAAAGAAACATACAACCTCCTTATTTCCCCTAGGTCAGTCATCCATGAACTATTTAACTGAATTTTTGTTTCCCTACTTTTTTGAAGAAAAGCAATACAATTGAATTTGTCTTTTCCCCCATCCCCAAAGCAAAACACAGAAACAAGCTTTCTTTTTTACTTAGCTGCATCCTTAACTGTTAAAATATCCTAAAGCACTCGATCACGTTGCATTTTAATTTCCAAGCCATGTGTTGTATTAGTGAAGTGCACATGTTACTAATTTGAGCTAAAAGTTCTCAGTCTGTTTAGCAGAACACCAGGCTGGCATGAACAAGGTCCTTGCTAGGTCAAAGGCCCGAAGTTGACATCTTTCTTAAATCTTACTTTTGTGAAAACTAAAAGCACAGGTCAGGGCAGCTAGCTGATGGCATTGCCTCTTACAACCACTGATTAGATTAGCTCAACATTTATCAGCTACACAGAGACTAACACTTAACGTTTTAACTCAAGAGCTTTGATGTATTCTTATTTTTTAATGAGGATGTTATTGTCCCAAAGTGTCCCTTAAAGCTTTAGCACAGGCTTTTTCCTCCCATTTAGCTGACTAACAGGCTTCAAGTGCTTTATGATTCAAAGTGCAGTGCTTGTAATTGTGCTTTGTTTTGAAGGCAGAGATTGAATAATATTGCTCTAGAACGGTTTATTCTAAATATCATTATCATACCTGTTGAATTCTAAGATTTTACTCATATCTGTTCCATTAACCTAGATTTTAAGATGTAATTTATAGCTAGCTTGAGTGCTGGCTGTTTGTGACCCTAAATCATTAACTGAGGAATATTTACAACTGGAGTTTTCCTTAGAAAAGATGCGATGACTTACTACTTGCGATTTGTCTAATTATCTATTACTCATTCTGAATATGGCCCCTAATCACCTGAGTTTTGAAAACTAATTCGCATCTCTGCAGAGAGCAAAACTGCCCATGATCCCACTTCTGGCAGACTGGATTCGAGGTTTTCCTTCGCTGTTGGAATTTGGGGCCTATAAGGGATATATTTTGTCAGTTACATGTGTGGACATTGCAAAAGACTGCAAAAAATACTGTCACCAGAGACCTGAAATAGTCCTTACCTTACACATTGCTATGAGAAACCAGCGGACAGGTAAACAAAATACCAGGGCCATGGCAAATGCAGGGTTGTACGATTCCTACGTAGGCAATACTAGGATCTCAGTGCCATACCAAAGTGAGCTGCAGGTAGCTGGGGGCTGTAGTCACTACAGATCTGAACCAGAGTCTTCTGAGTCCCAGGAACGGCTGAAACAGATTGCAGCAGTGGCAAACCATGACCTGACGCTGGGGTATCAACAGCCTAGGTGCAAAGAAAACTGAAATAGCATTGTGGTTATTCCCTAGTATAGTATCTACAAATAGTATAATATCAGCAAGAGAAATTAAAAGCAATAGATCACAAATCAAAATGTTTTTCCATACTGCTTTTACTTAGGAATGTTTCTATTAAGTAGCAGCATTAACTACTTTTGTCCACTGTGGTTTAGTTTTTTAAATCCTGATGGCCAGTTATTTTACCATGAGCAGCTGGGGACACAGCACCTATTACTGCCCTTTGACTCCATACGTGTTATTTTTTGTTGCAAAGGTCAGTTCGATACAGATTTCCTTAGAACCTCAGCATCAAGAGTCAGAGTTAGGTATGAGGGACTTGATTAGCACGTGGAGGTGTGTGACTGCATTTATGTATCACCTACTGAAAATGCACTGACAATAATAAAGAGGACCATCAGTGGGCTAGAATATCTGCTGCTTCTCCTACTTTAAAAGAAGTGTAAAAAATCTGATGTTAATGATTACTGTCTCTCATTACCTTCGACATACCTGGAATGAGAATTTCTACAAAGAGAGGGATGCCAAATTCGGTAAAATACTGGTTTGGGGGATAGGTTGTCTTTTTCATTACTAACGACACTGTTATCTCCTTCCTATGTTAATGTGAAGTCAGCAAAGAAAAACTCAGCTGTGTGAAAGTGAACTAGAAAATGTACTGTATGGTTTCTATTTTGAGACTGGAGTTTGTAAACAGCACAGAGAGCGCTAATGTTTCTTGGAAAGAAGAAAAAAGGAGGGGAGAAAATCCTGTTTATGTTCTGATTTCTTAAAACCGGTTTTGAGAAGCAGCAGTATTTTCAGACTGGTGTTTTGCATGCCTGCAGCCTGTGTGTTTCAGCTCCATGCCCTAACTCCAGCCTGGGTATTCCATGGCAGATGACCATATCCATATCTGTGTAAGCAAAATGTTCTTCTTATGGTCCCGCTAGTAAAAACGGTGATTTTAGAGGAAGATTCCAACATCTAGGGGTGGAAGGGTAGCCTGACAGCAGTAACTGAACAGATCAAGACACAACTTAATAACATACATAAAAGTTTCATTAATCTGGAAGAGAAACAGCAGAAGAGGGACTTGCATTTTTTATTACTGAGTCTCATGTTATCTAGTCATACATCAACATTTTATTTTCCTGCTTAAATTAACCCTTTGATATAGCCAGATGACTTCAAAAATGATACTCTATTTTGAATTAGTTGTGTTAGTCAAAGCAAGAATTGTTTCCCAAAATTTAATTATATGCTTTTTAGAAAACGTTTGAACTTATCACTTACTTCAGTCTCACTGTACATTATAAAGTCAATTTGAGTATCATTTATTATCTTTCAAAGTGGTTATTTTACTGTTAGCAAGTAAAATGTAAAACAAACATGTTTAGGTTTAGTCAAATTGTGGTTAGTGGAAATTAGTGTACCACTCTTTAAGTAAATTAAAGTAGTTTGAAACTGACCAGATCCTGGACGTTAATAATCTTGTTCTATTAAAAACAAGCTCAATATGATGAAAGCTGGGTTCAAAAACCGCGGGTGTATTCTGTACCTAACTTAAAATGGTAGAGCTTCATTGTTGTACCTGGAGCTATCTAGTTTAGTTCCAAAACACAAAGTGTAATGGTGAAAAATGAGTACAGTAGTAATTGGCTTCTATAAGGTAACATTATTTTATCACATAGTAAGAAAACAAGACCAATTTTCTGTGGTTTTATTGTATTATACCAATTCAGGGAAAAATGATTTAGTTTAATTTATTCATATATATATGGTTGAACATATTGGGTTGGCCAAAAAGTCATTGTGTTTTTGTCTGAGTAAATGAAAGGCAAATCTATCATGGGAAACAAAAACTGCATTAAACAATAGATTGTCCATTTTGTTCAATTACCTTTTGCCATCTTTCAGGCAACTTCATGATTCCATGCTCAAAAAAGTTCTTATCTTCTTCAGCAAAAAGAGTTCCAAGAAGGATTTGATACCCTTATCAGCAGTGAAAGTTTCACCATTCAAGATGTTTTCTAAAGAATGAAACAAATGGTGCCAGGTGGCAGTGTCTGATGGTGCCAGGTGTGGTGAATATGGTGGATGTGGTAACACATCCCATCCAAGCTACAACAATTTTTGACAGGTGACCAAACTTGTATGTGGTTCAGCGTTATCATGGTGAAACACACCACCTTTGTGATTCACCAATTCTGGACACTTGTGTTTGATGGCAACAGTTAATTTATCCAGCTGACAACAGCAAATGTCCAAATTAATGTTTGGTTCCTTGGAAGCAATGCAAAATACACGATACCTTTGAAATCCCACCAGACTGACAGCATCAGCTTCCTTTGGTGAATATCTGCTGTTGAAGTGCTGTGAGCTGGTTCATCACGCTTGCTCCATGATCTTTTTTGTTCATCGTCTCTGTAGCTGATCCGTTTGTCATCGCCTGTTATCACTCATTTCAAAAATGGATCATTCTCCTTATGTTTCAAGAGAGAATTGCAGACATCAGCGCGCTTAGTGAGGTGAATTTCTTTGAGTTCATGTGGTACCCAAATACCAAACTTCCTAACATATCCAGGTCATTTTAAATGGTTTTCAACACTTGATTTTGATATGTTTAGATTATCAGCAAACTCTCCTGTCCATAAATGCTGCTTGGATTCAATCAATGTCTTTATTTTGTCACAATCAACTTCAGTTGGCCTTCCTGAGCGTGGTGCATCCTTAACATCAAAATCTCTGAACCAAAATTTAGCAAACCAGTGCTGACACTGCTGTGGTTTTACGGCATCTTCGCCATACACATCACATAACTTTTTATGAGCTTGCACAGCTGTTTTTCCTTTTTGGAAGTAATACAGCAAAACATGATGAGAGTGTTCCTTTTGATTTTCCATTTTGAAATCTGTGCCAAATGAATAATTGTTAACGAAATTGTGCACTTTGTTTTTTTAAACCAAGCTTGAACTGTCAGCTGTAAAGTGACACAGTGAAGTTGTGGTTTAAAATGAAGTTAGGTACATTTCAAGACATATATGTTCATCTGTTGAAAAAGAATGCAATTACATTTTGGCCAACCCAATATTTATTATGAAAGTTGGACTCAGGTGCCAAATGAATAATTGTTAACGAAATTGTGCACTTTGTTTTTTTAAACCAAGCTTGAACTGTCAGCTGTAAAGTGACACAGTGAAGTTGTGGTTTAAAATGAAGTTAGGTACATTTCAAGACATATATGTTCATCTGTTGAAAAAGAATGCAATTACATTTTGGCCAACCCAATATTTATTATGAAAGTTGGACTCAGGTGACCTTTTAAGGTCCCTTCCAACCCAAACTATTCTATGATGGTATTGATATAGTAAAGTAACTCCTGCCTACTGCTCAGCACTTCCACTTGGTATCACATAAGTTTTAAAAATATTTTAAAGATGGTAGGTTGTAGGATTTCTATTCTATTCTATTCTATTCTATTCTATTCTATTCTATTCTATTCTATTCTATTCTATTCTATCCTATCCTATCCTATCCTATCCTATCCTATCCTATTTTTTTCCTGTTCACAGAAATTACCAAAACTGTAACAATACATTATTTTACCATTCGACGTTATTTCAACATTATTTTAAGGTTGGATTCTTTTTGTAGGAATTCCAACTTCCTTTTATTTACAGTAGGTAGGACAGTGGGCACAAGCTTAATTCCAGGTGAATACGTTAGATTGTTCTACAATGTGCATGTGCTAAAAGGTGTATGGAGTTTGAGTGTCTTTACATACTTCAGTATTTTTTGGTAACCAACATAAGGTTGGAACTTTCAGAGATGCTGAGGTTGAGAACATTTCATATTTCAACAGTCTAGATTGTCTACTAGTCTATCCTGCCAGATGAGGTGAATATGTTTACCAATAATGTGCACCAAGCCTTAAGCCAGACTTCTCATAGAGTGAATTTGTACTGACTTTTGTTTGAATTAGTATGATTTAGAAGGTACTGAATAGTCTTATACTTTCCTCCTTAAAGCAACTGAAGTATTGTCCTCCAAACTAACCCCTTTAGGAGTGCAGTCACTTTCAGTGGAGGGAAAAAAAGGCTGTAATCTGCAGTACATCATGTCTGGTTTTAATATATTCAAGAGTCAGTGGGCTAAATATGAGCAAATGCATTTGTTTTCTCTAGGTACATCAGAGGTTAAACAGCTAAGAGGAAGCTATTTAAGCTTAAGGATAGCAAGAGCACACAAAAAACTTCTCTACCTATTGATAAAATCAGACTAACAAAGTAAGAGTTTTGGCCAGGTGAGTAATGAAGTTCAAAACTAGTTTTCCAGACTGATTAGTAAAGGCAAAGAAAGCATTTTGCATTGAACTTCAGTCAGTGTACAAAAAGTAAAGTGTGGTTGGTTTTTTTTGCAAGCTGTAAATGTAATATTAAAATACCCATTTTAACAGTGCTTTCTGTGAGATTTTGTTCTTTAAAGTCAGTCATTCAGAAAATACACAAATTTCTCTTTACTCTGCTCAATGTCTTGCTAAATTGTTTGTCCCTGTGATCAAACTTATGCTGCAGTATTAATGTTGATTTTGCACATATGGAATCAACTCCTACACTGAAAATAAGTTGTACAATCTGTTTGGTTTACAAAACAAATAAAAATGAAAAATACCCCAGAACAAATATTTTGCATTCCTTTTATGAATTGTGTTGAAGTCCTGTTAAAAGAAAGCATTTACCCTCATGGAATTCAGGTAAATCCCATGAAACTGTAATTTAAAGTAGTCACACTTTTCTCTGAGAAGGGCAAATTATTCCTATTTATCCTAGACTTTTCCTTAACCAGTTTAATAAATTTATATATAATATTTATTGTGGTGGGGAGAAACAAACCTTATTTCTTTTAACACAGATTGTCCAGAGGGCAAAATTTATAGATTAGAAAGCAGGGGTGGTGCAAAGTTGGTTGTAAAGTTTCTCAATTCTCACTACATTTGCCTTGTCATGAGGAAAAATAAAATTTAGCCAACATTAATTTGGGATAGGGCATCCAGCATGAGCATGTCACTCTCACCTATATATACATATATATTCAGGTATTTGTAAACATCTATAACTCTGCCCCCTTTTTATGTTACTACAGCAATATCAGGAATCTTCACATCTAATTTGTAAACAATTTTAAATTAAAAGAAAGGACAGTGAAGTGCAAAATAATTACTGGGTTCAAATTGTCAGGCTGAGAGTGTTTCTTTTGTTATGGAGCTTACCTCCCATTCCTCATTTGTCTATTTTCCACTTTTTGAGTTTGGGTTGTTTTAATATATAGGTTGGCCTTGCATTTCTGGATGTCTGAAAGTGGATAGCATTGTCTGTGGAAAACAAACCAGTACTACTAATAATTTTGTAATGTCTTTCAACATTTCCTGTCGGCTGGGCCATTAAAGCTCAGCCATTAAAGCAGACCTCTGAGAAGATACATGCATGCCTGAATGTATTAACAAAGATAAGCAAGTACTAAAAAATCTGAAAAGCTTCACCAGACTGCGGTGGAGATAAATTCATTTATGCCAAAACATTCCTTTTGGTTATCAGACATCAAAATGACCTGTTTCTCTGATATCTTACAGTATTCTTCTTTCTTTTATTTTAAAAAAGTCATCGTCACTTCAGAAAACTTGTTTAGAAATTTTTTGTTGGCTGTTGGGGGTGGTTTTGGACAGAGAACAAAGTTTTCATAAGTTTCAACATTTCTGCTACAGAAGTCAAAGTGAAACGTCTGCTTCAGCTCAGCTGAGAATATCTCGATAATTTGGGTGATCTTGAAATGTTTTCTTTCATGTAATTTTTAATAAATCAAGAACTGCAGTCCTGCAATGCACTGTATTTAATGTGGATGGCTGCTGTGGCTCTGAAGGATCATGTCTCCTCCTGCTCTTTTTTATAGGACGTCATTAGAGTTGAGGGAGTCTCACCACATTCCAACATGTTAAAAGAAAAGGCGGGGGGAATGTCATTTATTGCTGAAATGTTTCAGCAAACTGAAATGAAAAAATTCTTCTTCAAAAATTTCAAGTGTTTCATTTTGATCAAAAATGACTAAATTTTAATGTTGCTAAATCAAAACAGATGAGTTCCTTTGTTGTGGTAACCTCTATATTAAACTCATCATTTTTAGCCTGATGGCAAATTGAATGTTAAAGGATGAGTTTACAGATTTTGGTAGAGTGCATTCTGCATTGCTTCTCTGGTTTTTGTACAGTTGGAAACAGCAACTGGAAAAGTAACTTCCTGGGACCAAGCTGAATTCTGAGAGGATTCCACTTACAGCAGGGCTTTATTAGAAGTGCTGTTTTCTCGAGGTTCACCTGAGATTATCAGGTCACTGACAACCGTAACTATGAAGAGGCATCTAATGTCCATCCCTGACTTCTCAGTAAGAAAGACCTATAATCCTTAGCTGTGTTTAGCATCTAATAGTTAATAATTGCATATTCTTACTATGCAATTAATATGCAATTTAATATGCAATTAATAATTGCAATTTTTTTTAACTCTGACAGCAGCTTTTTTCGTGGTTTTCTTGAATTTCTGGGAGTGGAGTACAGAGCAGCATTCATTACCTACTGTTAAATGCCATACTGACAAGTCATGCATCACAAATATAATTCATGATCAACTGTTATTTAGTAATTCTATATCATTTTGTTTGCATCTCATCCTGTTTCTTGTATTGATGTCAAATTGTGATACAAAAGACAAATGAAGTTGCTGATCAATGACTAAAATACATGCTGATTTAATCAAAATGGCATAAGAACAGAAGATCCATTAAGTATGGATCATAATGTATGCCAGAAAATAAAATACACAACTGTGAGATGCTTTAGTGTCATGAGAGATTTCAGTGCATCTGTTTACTTTCCATTCATGTAAGGGAATCATGAATGAGATGGAATGCTTCAAAACAGGAAAAAATCAGAAGTAGTAAGCAAGATTATGTATTGAGAAAAGAGTAAATTATTTGTTCATTAATGTTATTTCATTTTGAACTTTTACAAAAATATCCTTTTCATCATGCTGACCACCTTGCTTTTTCGTAGTGCATCCCGTGAACTATCTTTTTCAGTTGACCATCTTTGCCTTAATGGGCTGAGCATTATTTAGGAGATACATTTTGTTCAATTGTATTTGGAAGGTCCCTATCATACAGTCCAACGGCTGCAAGTCTTGATTGAATGGTCAATATTTCTTTATTTATGTTTTAGTGAGGTAATCAAAACCATTTTGCCCCCCACACGTTTTGAAAAAAGACCACATCTATAAACAGTTTTATGTAATGTATGTGCGCGTACGCACAACGTCCTTAACGTTAGGCACTTTTTTTTTTTTACGATACTGTCTATTGTAATGTTTTTTTATTAAACCTTCAAAGACAGGGAACTCAGAATTATTGGCCTGTCCTTAATACAGTCAGAGAATTATTGTATCTAGGCACAAAGTGGCAAGTAAAGATTTTTAGTCTGATCTCTGAATTTCCTTGTAGCTGCGGGTTTGTCAGACCTTTAACAATACACTAAAGCAGGGGGCTGGGGGGCTGTGGTTTAATATAGACTAATGCACATGGCAAGGCTTTTACATTAGTGCTATTTCTTGCAATGCATTATAGTGAAATTGTATTTTAAAACCAGGCAAACTATTGATGCTTTTATTGAATGGAATAATTTATTATAGAAATATTTTAGTCTGTTGACATTTCATCATCAAATAACAGTAAACATAATACACATTTCCCATAAGACCGTTCTTGAGAGCCAGATGTTTACCCCTCACTTATTCCAGAGGTAGCATTGTAATAATTAGTCTTTGGACAAAACATAGTTTTTTTGGTTTGACCTTGTTAACACAGAGTAATAAGTCAGAAATATTCCAAAACAAGTTTATTCACTACTTCCAATTACAGTTTTGCAAACTGGCATTTAATTTTACAATTCATAGACTGTTTTTCTTTTTAGTCACTGAAAAAGCGAAACTGTCAAGCTTACCTTTCTGGCAGTCTCTTAAAGTTATTTATTAGCATCTAATGCGTCTAGAATGATAAAATACGTAAAAGTTAAAAGTTATATATTCCATTTAACTCTAAGTTAGTCCAACATCATAATTACAGAATTTTTCAGATTCATCTGGAAACACTGGAATTTATAGAAGGTAAATTATTTTCAAAGGTATTTTAGTGCTAAAAATAAACTAAAATATTTATTGTAAATTAACAGCTTCATATTTAAACTCACATGTCTGATAGTACACTAAAACTGTTGAATTTTTTTCTCTTTTTTTTGGAAAATGAATAGATAATATTTCACCTAACCCTGTATGCAAAGTCAGAAAAGGTGGATGCTTGCTTTTCATATAACTTTTCTTAGACCATTTATATTTCTGAAATTAGGGGAACATTTAGGTGTCATCATTTAGTATCTGTTTATTTAACATCAGCCTTCATTGCAGGGTTGTTGGCAAGTTCCAGTTTATGCTGAACGAGGAGTGTGTCTTAACTGTCTGCTTTTCTAACATCATGGGGTTTAGGTTTTTATTTTAATAGTGGTCTAGATGTCTGACACCATGCTTCTGCTTCACGTGTCTCTCTATGTTTTTGTCTTCATGACGATTAATTCTGCTGTGACAGTATATTCTGTAAATTATTTTCATTTCTTATACCTCTTATTTTTGGTTGTAAGTATCCAAAAAACATGTGTTTTATGAAAAGTATTCTTGCTAGAAGCGGTATATGGAAGTAGATAGAGGTGGTTCTTTGTTCAGACTTTGAATCTAATTTCTGACACTTTATGGCTTGTCCTTACAGTAAATATTTGTGTTCTCTAAGTGACTGGATAGGGAAGACAACGGAGTTGACTGTATACTCTCTTTTTTTCTGGAATAGTCGCCCTCTTTTTTACTTACTCAGTTGGTAGGTGACTGTAAAGAATATTATCACTGTGTATATCTCTGTAATTCAGTTTTAGATCCGCTGAAGCATAAATTCACTAGCTATACAAACACAAAGTTAAGAACTGTAATAAAGTGTGTGCATAAAATGGGGTTTTTGCTGTCACAGTTGATTCAGTTGCTATTGCTTTGTTCAGTTTTACTGTTAAGTTAAGCTGTATTTGTAAGCAAAAATGTTCAGCCCTATTCAGCCATTTTTACTGCAGACAGGTTTGTTGGAGGTGGCAGGCATTGCGTTATACTCCATGAGCAGGAAGCCCACCAGCCACGCTTATCTCTGCCAGGAAGTTATTTTACAGGTAGAAATCCTCTGCTGAGAATTTTATGCCTTCACTTAGCATTTTATTTACTCTGTGCTTTATGAACTGCAGTATATACGTATCGAGTCCACTTCTCCGGGTGGGTTAGGGGCAAAGAGACGGTCAGCTGGTCCCAGGAAGCTTTTATGAGCTATGTACGTTACAACCAGAACCTTAAGAGGAAACTAAAATTAATTCTAGAAACACACACACACACACACACACACACACACACACACACAAATGGAGTGTGTGACTGTCATGGGTATTGCTTAGGTATAATAAAATATTTTTTTTTTTGAAAACTAGGACAGTGAACTAGTGACGGAGCTATTACTCAGTTTTCTGAGGTTTGGTGGTGGTTTGCATTTCTTTCAACATATCTTTGATTTTTCACTTTGCTCTAGGCTTTAGCATTAGGCAGAAGTAACCTAGATAACACTGAAGCAGAAGAGTTTGAGGTCGTTTGTGTGTGTTGTAAAAACAGAGAAATTAGAGAAGTTGTATATACTTCTTAAGTTAGAAAAGTTTGCTTGACTTTATGTATTTGTCTTCCAAGCCTAGAGAACCTTTGCAATTTGAAGATGTTTCTTTTGATAAAAATCAGACAGTCCATTATTATTTGTGAAAACTAAATTATTAAGCTATTTCTGTGGGCAAATAAACAATGGTTCAGATTCATGCTGCTCATTTGAAGAGGAGATTCCTTTTAATCATACCTTTTTTAAAACTCTTTATCTTACTGCATTCTGAATAACTTTCTGGTATCTCATTCTATAAATATACTTTGTTTTATGCAGGCATGTTCCTCTGGTAGAGAAAAAAAACATTTGGATCTGTGTTTAATTTTGTTAGCAGTGTTGATATAATTTCAAATTGCTTGAGAGAGTATTTTGTATTACTAGTTTCGTGTACTGCACTTAGAAATGTGTACGGTTTTGTCACTATGTCCAGTCTATCATAACACCATGTCTTGTAACCTGTTACTAACTTGCCAAGTGGGATTTTTAAATCATTTAAAGTGTTCTGGTCCCACTGCCCTCACTGGGGCTTTTTCTAAACCCAGAGCATTGGTCTCCTGATGTGTTGGTGGATGAAAATTGCAGCTCTTCTCAGCCTTTGCTCTCCTGGGCTGGAAAGACCGAACTCATCCGGTCTTTCCTGTGAACAACTGATCATTTTCCTGGACATTGCAGTAGCCTTGCTCCATACCTGCCTCTTACATATATATATATGTCTTTCTTGAATGACTTGTCTATAGTTTCCAGATGAGGGCTAAACAAGTCTATAAGGGAACACAGGATTTCTAGATTTTTACTGAAAATCTCTCTCACAGTGCTTCATAGGATTATTCTGCCATTTCTAGCTGCATCACTTTGCATCAGTTTCCTATCAGCTGTTACACAGATTGATTCTTTCTTCCTCTGAGAAAGCAAAGGGGAATATCATTTCTTTATTGGAGACTTCTATGTCTATGTGTTTAAAAAACACATAGGTTTAAAAAGAACCGTAGCAGTATTTTTGACATGTTACATTTAAATTGCAGGTCACGTACAAAAGTCAGAATAGTTACCTGCAGTAAAAAAATCAGAGAATTTGAACTCTGGCTAAAAAATGTTTGGTTTAGTTTCTAGATCCTTACTATTTAAGACAACAAACATTCTAAGATTGGTCCTGGCTGCCAGACAGTGATACCAAGTCGAAAGCTTTCCTTTGCTGTCACCACATCTGCTCTTTTGTTAGATCTTGTCTATTATGTGTTTACACAGTAGCAATCCAGATATAGTAGCTGATTTGGGTTCGTTTTGTTTTCTAGAAAGGGGAATACAGTTTGGATTCCTCTAACACAAATACTAGACAATCTCCCGACTCCTGCAGTATTTAAGCAGGGTATTGTGCAAATGCACAATTGTTCTTAAATGCCCATAGAAAAAGTTTACAACTCTATCAGGGTTTATCCATCATTTTCATAGTCATGGGATGGAATTCTGTGCAAAGTAAAACAGCATAAAAGAATCAGATTATTTTACCCTCAATGATGACATGTTACTGCCTGTATTACCTCACAGCATGTCACAAGATGACATTACGTGCTGCTCACTTATATTTGATTCATTCCAGAATCTCATCAAGTCACTTCAGTATAAGTATATAAAAAAAATTTAAAAATCACTCAGTACCACAAAGCTCTTTAAAGTCAGATTTCCATAAATTTGCGCAGTACTAAATATTGGCAGTGTTAAGCAAATGAGAGCAAATAAGTACATTAAAGTGGAAACATTACATAAGCAAATAGAAGCTGTTGTATACTGCTCTATACCATTTCTATCATGTTATATGTGGTCTGACTTGATTTTTTTTCTAATTAAAGCAGTGTTCAAAAGTCCCTGTAAGTAATCAAAAAATTATAAATTAGTTTTTAATTCTTATTTTTGCTAGTTCAGCTGGAATTATAGCTTGCTTAATCTCCTGAATTTACCATTTTGCTGCCGTTGCCATAGTGAAATCAGGTAGAGCAGGCAAAGCTGTACTCTTTCTTCTCTTTGAACTTAACTAAAAATAATGCTTAATCTATTGGTATGGCTTTAGAAATAGCTTTTAAAAATGTTAATGTGGATTTAGCAGTTGTGGAGAGGAAGAGATATTCCAGTCTCTTAGTGGAAGTCCTATTTACCCTCATTTACCTTACAGCAAATACCTGTATGAGCAGTGCACGTTTTCCTTTGCCAGTTCATCCTACTGCTGGAGGCCCAGGGAGGCTTGAGGAAAAAAAATGTGTATGCCTGCATCCACGTATACATCTCGCTGTCCGATACATCTGAGGGGGGAAGGAGTATGGGGCAGCTCAGTTTTTTGAGTGGGTAGCTGTTCTTTGTAACCAGGACAGAACATACCACACTATTTCAAGTGGTAATGAGTCAGTTTGCATCTCAGTAGCCTGACGGAAACAGCTTTTTCATTGGAGGAATTCCATATGGCAAAGACTTGGTGCTGAAAATCTCCGCATCCCATTGCCAATTTATCTCGTTCTTTGGGAAAATGGTGCCAGACCTGATGAAAGTCTTTGCATTGGCATGTAGTAATATGTAATTCCTAATTAAGGTGTACTAGGCTGTTGTACACAACCCTAACTCTAAGTCAATTCAGTTGCTTAAAAGTGTGTAAAAGTAATCTCGAGTGTAGAAATACAAATTTGTGAAAAACGTGGTACCTCAAAGTTGCAGTAAGAGATTTTCAGATCTTTGGCAAAAGTCAGAAGTTCGTATGGAGAGATCCTAGAAGTAGAAGGAAATAGTTCAAATTGCCTAAATGTTCACTGACTGTTTAATTTAATGAGGTGCAGTTGTTGTCTCTTCTTGCTTATTTATTGACTTTTATTTTCTCTACTTTTCTGTTTTTCCCTTTTTTTGTATTTGGTCCTTTTGTTTTTTCCTTTCCAGCTAACAAAGTTCTAGGTTGACCAGACAGGGAAACCCCTGTCTTTTGCAAGGGTGCTATAAACTGAGGGAACTGACAAGAAAGATAACTTCAGTATCTTTTATGATCTATATTGGGCTTCCATTATGCAGTTCAAGTTGAAGATGTCATTCCCCTCTCCAACATATTCAGTGATCTGTGCTCAGGTTGGAGCAGATGGAAACCTTATGTCAGCGCTTCTCCTTAAGCTGCATTATGGCTGTTCCTGACAAGTAGCTTTGTGTGAGAGACAGCTTTCTCGGGAAGTTCCTGCGAGAGGACAGCAGCCAGGGAATTCAGGAGCGATTTTTAACCTCTGCCCTTCGTTAAGGTTTGACGTACGACATGCTGTGGCATTGCAGTCACATACACAGAAAGAACACCAGAAAATAAGCACTTTCAAAAGTAAATAAGAAACAAAAAACTCCTTGCAATTTTTGGCTGACAAGGGAGAGGGAAAGACAGCTGCTCAGGACAGATACTAATCCTATCACTTAATGTACTTACTCTGAGCTTTTAGAGAATCTAAGAACCAAAAAAACAAGAGGGTAACTATGCTCAGGTGGAAGTTCGCCGAGTCTCGGAAAGGTTGGTAAACTGCTTGGCGTTCGGCTGTTTGTGATGTTCCAAGCTGCTTACCTGAGCTTAATTTGTCTTCGGAGGAAAAAGCTGTATTTCTTTTTTTTTTTCTCGTTGCTTTTTTGTTAGTTTTGATTTTGTCTTAAAGGAAGCAGGAATTGAACAGGACAAGCTCAATAACTCTCATTTTTTCTAATTTGTTTAAAAAGAGACTGCTGGTGCTCTCTTTGATGCTCTTAGAAGACTGCCAACCAACAATGTTCCTTTATAAAATACACTGCATATAACACAAAAAGGATTAAGAGAAACTGTTAAGGTGAAAGAATTGTTCAGTACTAGAAGTTTTCAGTGCTTAATGGATGTTTTATTCTTTTGTTCTTTTATTAAAATGTTAAAAATATTTAACAGTAATGGTTAGACACCAAATGCAATAAATGAGCAAAATCTTTTTATCACACATGTTAATATTGCAACATTTTGCATGGATTTTATTCATATCTTACCGACCGCTGTCATTAGACTCCCATTTTCAATACAGCAGTTTTTACAGTGTCTTCTCATTGAAAAGTTCAGGTGCATACATACTGACCTTTGGAAAAAAAAAAACACTAAACCAAAACTGTACTCACCGTCAGTTTGTTTTACATTAATCTAAAAGGATTTTGCTATATTTAACACAGAGACCTTGTGTGTATTGGGATAATCACCTTCATACCATCTTTGGGAACAGCTAACGTACAAATGCCATATATAGAGTAAGTGACTTGACACAAGATCAATCCAGCAATTGCATGGCAAAGATTTAAAAAAAGAAAAAAATGAACCCATGGGAGTACAGAGTCCAACTTGTCTTCTCCTATTTTCAACATACTCTTATATGAGGGAAAATACTCATACTAAGGTATGAATTTTATAATGTTTTGACTTCTGGCTCAATTCTCATCAGACATGGATTGTAATATCTCACTGGCTATCTTGACTAATCTGATACTGCTTTTAAACCTTCAAAAGTGATGGCATCCTCCTCTGATTCTTCCTCTCCTTCCTTCTAGGCTCCCTTACATGGCAATGTACATTTATGTATCTTCCTTTTGAACAGAATTCTGTATCTTACTGGTGAGCCCAGAAAGGTTTGGTGTGTTGTAAGCAACAAAGGTTGAAATGAGATTGTTATATACTAAGAAAGGACAAATAGCTTGTAAATAAATCTAAATAGCGTTACGAATTTTCCAGAAGGTGCATGCAGTGGAGTGGTATTTGGCTGATAGGTACAAATAAAGAATGTTTGTGTGTACATATATAAAATGAAGGAGATTGAAGACAAAAAGCTGTTCCTTGTGGAAAAGTAGTAGATATCTTTGTGCATCCCCAGTTATGCACTTATTTGATCTAATAGTGAATGTAACGATTCTACAAATTGCCTTGGTGGTCTCCTAAAGTCTCTAGAACAGTCTCCACTTAAAACCATGTGAAATGTTCTTGTAGTCTTCTGAGAGACTGGTTATTTTGCAGGTGATTCAAGTTGCTACTTAAGACTTGTATATCTCAAGGTGCACAGGACAGACCCAACTGGGATTGCAGAGATACTGGGTATACCTATCAACTGGGAGACAAGCTGAAGAGCCTCAGGCTTTAGACCTAAGTGACAGATTCATAATGAAAAGAGTGAACACCAGGCACAATTACAGCTTGCCAGTGGAATCCGAAGGCAGCAACAGTATTCCAGGTCAGAGGAGGTGTTTGCTTTCCTTCTGGGTGGGCATCAGCTGCCACAGTAATGGGCAACAGACGTAGTACTTTCTTTTTCATCTGTTCCCTGCTTAATATGGATAGGTGACTTACACTTTGAGAGACAGTAAATTTAAGTACAGCATCACACATAAAATATTTCTGCCTGTCAATTATGCACAATAGTGTGTTTGGCAGTTAACTTCTAAGCAACATCATGTGAAGATACTCAGTGTGATTTACTGTCCAGTCTCAGACTAATTCTCTGATCTGGGAAGTTGGAAGCCCAAATGAGCTGTCCTCCATTTGTTAATTCATCTGTTACGTTGTTTGTTTTATTGTATATTTGTGTATAAGGATTCAGAGATACAGAATTGTCTAATAATTAATTCAAAATGTCTTGAGGTAGCTTTAATGCTGGCTCCAAGATTTATACTCAGCAAATGCTAAATTCGCAGGTATATAGTGCATTTATTTATCAACATTTTTGCTATCAAAATTTATTTGCTGAACAACTTTTCCGATGAGTTTGGTTCTACTTTGCAGTAATTAAACAAAAACCAATTGCTGTAAGAGCAGTTCTGCCTCCTCTGTTAAATGCAATTTTGGCATATCCTATCACTCTGGCAAGCGCTGTCACCAGATAAACAGCTGCACAGAAAGAAACGATTGCTGCAAACTAGGAGGCACTCAGATTATTCAGATATCGTCTTGCACTGGCCTTAGGATGGCCTGTTACTTCCAGCCCTAAAAATAAACAACTATTAATCACCTAATGGCAACTTGAGTTGACCAGCACTTACGGCTGCCTGGACCTCAATCTGACTGTACTCAAAAGCTGTTCTCATGTTTTCTGTCACCCGGGATAAGAGGGAGTTTGCAGCCAAGCATTCCTCTGGGAGGACTGCTGTGAGTTTAACAAAATGTTTGAAATAACCTTAGTAACTCCTCTCAACACTGATCCACAGCTTCAGATGTGCAGAATCAAACAATACCGGCCTTGCATCGACAGTCTCTGGAGAGTGAACTGAGGGCATAAGGTTTTCTCAGAGAAACTGAGTAACAAGCAAGTACCTCAGGAAGCGCTGTTCGTTGCCTGGGCTTAATCAGAAAGCATTGCTTCCAACAACAATATGAGGAAAAATCCTGTAATATTCTTTCAGTGTCTTAACTGGTAAATACAAAAGGCGCAACTCAAATAGAAGTAGCACAGCTTTAGTAAACTGGTCGCCCAATTGCATGTTGCAGGATGGAAGGCTGTTGCTGCTTTGAACAGGAACACATTAATGCACTTGTAGAGGTACAGTAAAGCAATATGCTAGCCCTGAATTATAAAAGAAAACTATGCAGATGCAACAGCTAATATATAGCATTAGACTCTCTCCATCAGAAAGGAATTTATGAAACTTCCAAAAAAGAAGATGTACAAAGCTTTTTTTATATTGTGCCTTTCAGATAGAGATTTTTTGGTTGAGCTTATTTTCTTAGTTATGCCCATCATCCAGGGTGCCTGAGGTCACTTTGCCATGTATTAAGATGGTTAAGTGATGCGAGACCTTAATTATTTCAAGGAAACTTGGACCTATCTCCGAATTACCAAGTAAGGTACATGGAACACAGTCTATTACCTCTTTTAGGTAAATACTGGAACTAACTTCCTAGACAGCTGGAAAACATTGTTTTCCAAAATGTACACCCAAGTGATCTTCACCAAAGCCAGAGACAAATTTTGCCATAATTTCCATGAAACAGTCCAGCAGTATAAGGATTAACAATTTATGCTCTAAATTGTTGATGTGAGGACCATGTTAATTTTGAGTTCATCAGCCCAATCCTGCAATGCAGGCATAAGCGGCACCTTATAGTCTCTCTTTACAGCACAAAACCTTGCAGTGGAAGCATCTACCTGATTTTGAAGATGCTGAAACTGAGCAACAAAATGTTTTGCCTTAAGTACACACAGCCACTTTGAGACATGAGCATCTGGAATAATGTTAATAAGCAACAAAATAATAACGTTTCAATAGACGTTAGGACATGAACCAACAGACCTTGAGAAACTCAGAGTTCACTCAAGGCTCTCTTGTCTTAATGGCAAGCTGCCTTGAGCCATATGTGTTTTCTTTCTCACTCACTGCATCAGTCTTCACTTAGAAAGCCTTGATGCTTGTAAATCAGTGTAACCTTAATGTTATTTAATCATAGCTTTTAAAAGTTAATTTCCATGAGAAGTGTATTTTTTAAAAAAACCTAACTTGTCATTGAGGATTATAAAAATCCTTTATTTGCCTGGAGAACAGTACTCAGATCTGAATGAATAAATGTAAGTGAATAATGTGTTTCGACAGTTTGTTTATTAAAAATGTATTATGCAGCTAAAAGTTATATTGTATTTATAATGTTTTAATGACAGCGACTTGCACAGTTTTTGGTGCATTCTATTAATATGCTTTTAAAAATTCTGCTGTGCAAAATTCTAAAATATTTTAAACGATCTCTTCCCTCCACATAAATATCAATTGATTTGTTTTTTTATTTCTCCAAATGCCAAAGGCAATTAAATCATATTATAAGCCTGATGCAATGCTGCTATTTGAGTGATGCCTTAAGAGTCTCATTGAAGAGATAAAAAGACAGCTAGTTTAAAAAAAAAGCTCATTAAGATTTAATCATATCCAAGAAAGGAGTGATTATAGAGACAGAGGCCTGATACTAATTTCCATCTACCCTTTTTTCACCTGACAACTCCAACTTCCATATCAACTGTGTAAAACATCAGTATCTGGCATTCTTGGAAATGCCTGCCTTTCTCAGCCAAAAAGAAATTCCCACTTTTGAGTCAAAACCTCCTTAGAAATGGGAGTCTCACAGAATATTAATAGACTTTAATTTTTTTCCTTGTCTTCAGTAAAAATAAGACTTCCCCCAGCTACTCTGGTAACATCAAAGCTTAAAGCAGATTAGGTTTTACGTTCTTAATTTTACCTTAAGCAGCATAAACTGGATGCCTGGATCCTTGAGACATAATATGCTTCTAACTTCTATATGTGAGGCTTGATACAGTGCTTGCTAGTGCCATGGACAAGTTTCCTAATATCTTTAAAAGTATGTGATCAGAACTTGTTAAACTTTCTCTTGAGCTACATTTGCAAGCATATATATTTTTGTGCATTGCTACTGCAGGGAGACAGTAGCAGTATCTTAAAGGAACTGGGCCCAAAAATATTGTAGCCTTCCAAGATACAGGTTAAGGATCAGATTTTTAAAGCAAAAAAAAATCTTCCAGTTACCTGATTTTACAAAGTATTGGATTTTTTTTCATTTCAACCAGATTTGGTGAAGTCAAACAAATAAGGTGCTGTGTTGTTGCCTTGACAGCATCTTTTTTTTATTTAAATCGGTGTGTGTGTGTGTCACTGGATAACAGAAGTATGTGGAGGATTTTAAAAGCAGCAGGGATAATAAAACCTCACAGTTACCTTTAAATTGCATTCGGAGTTTTTAAAATGCACTGTTTTCATGCACAAGTGCCTTTATTTGATTTTGAAGCTCTCCATAAATGAACAGCAGCAGAAATACCTTGTTTTAAACTATGCTGAACTAGGCTTGTGGTAGTTATTTAAATGGAAAATTTCTTGCTAATCAAAGTCAGTTTCTGAGCGGTGCTGCTGTTAAATGTTTGCCAAGATACATAACGCTGTGTCATCAGCAGTAGTAAACTGGTCTAGACTTAAGGAAGTTGGCTGACTGATGCCAGTTGACCTTACTTGAAAATGTGGTCTGCAGTTGTTGCCTACTAGCCTAGCTCTGCCAATATCTAAATTCCCTCCACTGACACAAATGAGACTTCTACAAGTACACTAAAATAAAGTTGTGAGTCCTTTTAAAGTAAACTTATTAGATGTTGTAGGGAGTTTTAATTATATCTTTAGGGTTTATTAGTACTACAAGTAAAACCAGTTTACTCACGGCTGTGATTCTCAAGAACCATGTTAAATTGAATGTAGTTATTTGTGAATTTTTGTAATTTCCTCTTCCCAAGAAATAAGTAGCGATGTGCAAGTGGTAATGCTCCAATTTGCTTGATATTTAAAAAATAAAAACAAGGAAACAAAGCCAGCTTTTTAGCTGGCACTGTTGATGATCTGACATTAAAGAGCAAGGGACCAGAATGCAGTCCTTCAAAAACACATTCACATGGGACCTTCATAATTAAAATCACCAATCAGGTAGACTGTTATGCTTTCGTATAACATGATTACTCATCTGAATCTGTATTTGCTTAAATACATGCATATTAGAAATAATAATTCATATGCCAGCATTTCATTGTGAGAGTCTCTTGGAATTAAAATTATTTACATTATGCTGAGATGCATACAACCCATCTATAACAAACAGACTGAGAATAAATAAAGCGAACATTTATTTTAAAACAATTGCAAGATGTTTTACATTTCTGCTCAGTATCGAGCAGTGTGTTGAAAATGCATTTTTCATAAAACCACATGCAAGGCTTTTTGATGGTGGAAAAAATCCACTCGCAGCAGCCACATGTCTAGGCAAATCCTTAGAAGCTACTATGGACCCCACACAGACATTCCAGAAGACAGGACATTACTAGAAAGTAGTTTCTGTTGAAGTACAATATGTGTGAGCCTACTGGGCCACGTTGATAAATAAATAAAAGTCTTTTTTCTTTCTAGCACAAAACTAGTTCAATTAGAGGGCAAGTTAAACCCAGATTCACATTTTACTTAGGTTTTTTCTTTCCCTTTTCTTTTCTTAAGAGATTCTTTGTCTTATACAAAGATGAGATTTTTTTTTCTAATAAGAAGAATCATTTCTTTTGGGCTTTCAGAATTTTACCTTCCTGGCTTTTTAGCCTATCTCTGTGAAACAAAGCCCAGTGTCCCAGGATTATCACTGTACAAATCTATACTCCTTTAACTATGGGTTTCTTTCAGAATTGGTGTCATTTAAACCAGTGCAAAAGATCCTCTAAACACTCTTAAATGAGTGCAAAGCTGAATTATTTATAGTATGATCAGGCATGAGTTTTATCTAAAGCACTGTTGAGCCTGTAACTATATTTAACTGTACTCAAACTATATTTTGCTACCTCCAGCATCTCTCAAACACTTCAGTTGATTCTTTGAAAGACAGTCTGCTGCCCTTAGTACTGAGACTAAATTTAGTCTTTTATATCAAGCTGAAATTAGGCCTAAACTAATCCATGGGAGTTTGTAATACTGCTCTCTGCTTGCCATGCCATGGGGTCATGAGCCTTTTTGGCCCTTCTGTCAGTCTGACCCCACGCTAAAGTTCAGCTAGATTGGCTTTGGCTGCCTTGTAGTCACAACTTCTGATGTCAAAACTAGACAATGACTAAACCAGGATTTCTATAATGATGATATTTATTGATTGATTTTAAGTAAACCGCTGCAACCTGTGTGGACAATTTTCACTTGCTTTACTTGTTTACTGTATTCTAGAGGAAGCTTGTCTCTATATTTCCTGTTTATTCTACTTTTACTGCATGGAATTAACCAAACCTTAGTTACGTGGATTTCTTTTCAGCTTTAAAAAGAAACTCCATATAAAAGTAAAGTTCTAAAAGTAATAGTTTCACTGGAATAGGTAAAACTAAGGTTTTGTATAACTTTTGGCCGTGTTCCTTTGCACCTAAGCTCTTCAGGGTGAGAACTAAAGACATGGAAGAAAAAATACAAGTTAAGCACATTTTTAGGGATTTATAGTTTGTCTGAGCTAGAACAACATCCGTCGGAGTCCATAGCTCATTGCATTCTAAGCTTGATGTTTGTTTTAAGCTTAAACTTTCTCCATTGTGTCTTTTGAATGAAATGGGATAACCTGGCCAATATTGCATACTGTATCTATATAGTTTCAGAACCATTTCGTGCAAAGATTTTTTTCTCCTCCTCAGAGCTACTAAATGAGTCCCCTTTCCAGAGCAATACTAAGTAAGCATTCTGTCATTTTAGTTTATTCTCCTGTGTAAACCAGGGTTAGTCACTTAACTTGCTAAATGTTATGATTGAGGCAGAAATAAATGTGTAGCTTTACTTTGTAATTCACAGCATTGAGTTTTGTTCTTGATGGTGTCACATCTGCACTTTGGAAAGAGTCAAATTAAAAAGGATAGTTCTTACTTCTAGATTACACTTCTCTACCTCATCCAAGGGTAGGGAACCTTTTAACACAAAAAGGTTAAGTGCCTTTTCAAATTAAGGCAGCAGTAATTTTCCAGTGGCATTGTTTGTGATTTGCAGACTCTGGGCATTAATGAGAGAGAAATTAGCACTTAGCAGCAGGAGTTTCTGACAGTCAGTGGCAAAAGCTTAATATGCCAACAAGTTAATTTTGGTCTTAAGTACTGCACTTAAGTGTTTCTAAGAAAAAATATGGTATGTTTTTTTGTGTGACCATACCTCTAGGCTGTGTGATAGATAGCTGTAATAGAAGGAATTACACAATATAGTGGAAAAAAGTGCAACCTAGGCAGCACAGGGCAAACAGCTTTGCAATAATAACACAGTCAAAAGCAGGACTGGTGAATGTGTTCATGCTAAAGATGTTCTTGCTCCTGTAATAAATAGTATGCAGATGTTCTTGTATATAAATTTTATCATCAAATTTGACATTTCTGAACATAACTTTTTAAGCACAAAATATTCCTGAAAAAATGTGCTGGAGCTGTGATGATTTGCTGGAAAGACATAAATTAGCCTTTCAAGGAGCCTCAAA
Source organism: Mesitornis unicolor (assembly GCF_000695765.1). NCBI lineage: Eukaryota > Metazoa > Chordata > Aves > Mesitornithiformes > Mesitornithidae > Mesitornis > Mesitornis unicolor. The sequence goes on from NW_010168649.1 coordinate 100,100, forward strand.
ATATTCATTTTATTAAAAATTACAATTTCAAGAAATACCTTAATGAATTATTTAAGCATAATACCCCATATGTTGTATGGCGGATAGGGAATTCAGATAGCCACACAGAGCGAAATAAGCCCTTCAGAATTTGGGCTGAGCAGTTGCTCATTAGCATCAAGATTTTACCTGGCACACACGCTCGTATTGAGTAAGTACTTGTGTATATTTCATAGCTTCTGCCTTGCATAAAATAGCCCATCAGAAATGTAAGGTCTTCTTCCTATCTTCTGGGGATTTTTGCTTTTAAAATCACTTTGGTTAGAACATAAGTACATCCTCCCCCAGATATCTCTTTCATATGTTTGGCTGGTGTGGGAGCACAGAGGTAGTCTGTGAAATAACAAAAGTAGGCCCATTCTGCATCAGCTGATTACGGCCTCTCACCAGAGGCAGCGAGCATCAGTCCTTGCATCACTTGCAGTTTGCTCCTCGCTACTGCTAGGCCAGCTGGCCTCCATGTTGCTGTGAGGGCGTGCACATCTTGGTCCCACATGAATGTAAACAAAGAAGAGAAGGCCTTAAAGACAGTAGAGACTAAAGCTGTTGGCCAGCCAGAGAAAACGTAGGAATTTGGTGTAGACAGTATTGTCCTTTCGTATGAGTCATTTTTTAGTCTGTGCTTCATTTAATGCTAAATGTGTTTGACTACATTAGTTAGGATAGCTAGATTTCTCAGAGTTTTAGCCTTTCCACTTTCAAATATCATCTTTCAGTTGCAAAAAGCACATTTGCCAGTGTTGCCTCAGCTATGCTGAGGAGTAATTTACTCAGCCACTTCTAGGTTGAAGAGCAGTAGCCGTAAACCAAAATGTTACAATGCTCTGCAGCAGTTTTGGGCAGAAGACTACCGTATCTAATTGAAACTGCAGGAGGAAGCCACAGGGGTTTCTTCTTCCTTTGATGCCTGTTCCATTACATGAACACATCAAATGGAGTTTTCCCTCCATTGCAGGAAAGAAACCACCCTAATGAAGCTGGTCTGGCACTACCCATGGTTTTGAGTGCTTGTATTGTCTGCTAAGTGGACATTTAGGTTACTGTGTGTCCCCTCAACACATTTTTATTATAATTAAACATTAACAAAATTTGGCTACCATATTGGTTGAGTCTCAAGCACGGCTCTGCATATAAACCATTACATGACATTTTATTGAACTTTTTCTTGTACAGACGGTATCTAACAGCTCATCCTGCACTGTTGTTTTTGGCAAGTTCACTACAGCATATAATAAATCAAGGAAAGAAAAAGCTTTTTGGCCTAATGTTGTACAGGCTGCTGTAATGTTAGACTACAGAAAGCAGTTCTGTTTTTAGACATCCTTTTACTAACCCAACATTCATAATTTATGATTTCACTGTAAAATTCCTGCAACACTACACCAAAAGTAGTGCTGCCCTTTAATTAAGTGCTCTCAGTAGGAAAAACGTTAAACTGATGTGCAAAACATATCGCGGTACACAGTGATTGATAGTGATTACTTCTTTATGAACCCAGCCTGAAGGTCTGAACTTCCTGATGGGTAAAATAGTCCATGGGGCTACTTCCTGAGATTGCCTAGTGGGGATCAGTTCGAGTTAGCAATATCTGAGGAATTCCTGAGGCACATTTCAGAGACCTTACAGCAGAAACTTTATTTTTCTTTTTGAATTGTGCTTTACGTTAATAATTACCAGAACAATAGCTCATTGTAGAGATTACATTTTAGGGATTCTTTGATATCTTCATGTTATTATAATTTGCATGAAGTGGGACTTGCATAAAGCCCTGTATTTTTAGTGCCTGCACATCTAAATCTGAAAAAGCAGAGTGCATGGCAAGAGAGACCTCTGTATGTATCAAAGTTACTAAATGTTATTTAAGGCATGGGTCTTTTACTGATACATGCAAAGTATTCTAAAGGGAAAAAAATTATGTGGATTGTTTGGGTCTCTAAATAGCAATTTCATTGATGGAATCAGGTATTAATGACATATATCAATTCAACTTATTAAAATTTGAAAACTAAATGGAGGTCAAATATTCTCCAGTTTTGCAGTGAAATTAACAGATTTACTTGTGTTGGAATCGCAGAGGTGGGGAATTAATATATCACCTAGCACAATCACATAAGTTCATTTTCCTGTTTGCTTGATAGATTTGGCCCTGGATTAGTCATCTACTGGTATGGATTTATTGAAGAGCTGGACTGCCATCGCGAACGTGGTATCCTGCTAAAAGACTGCTTTCCTACTGACATTGTGACTCTGCGACACAGCATGGCTCAACGCTGATGTTGGGAGGAAGAGGTAAATCCGGAAGCAATTTTACTTTCCTGCGGTGTAAACTAATGGCAGCATCTGCCCTGAACTTCAGCTGAACTCCTGCTGCCCGCCCTTATGCTACTCCCTCTTTACACAAACATATCAAGAGTTTCTGTTTTGCTTCAGACCTCTGTTGTGATCAGCCAAAAAAGGCAGACACAACCCACTCATTATCAGCATTTCTGTCTCTGTCAAACAGCTAGTTACTAGATATTCATAATCTTTCTTCCTTCCGGATGGCTTCTTCTAGCATTCTAAACAAAGACAAAAATGCGTAGGCTGAAAGGTGCAACTTTCAGTTCTTACCCTGTTACACCTTTAAAAGTAGTGGCTTTTTTAAGATTCCACTCACAAATTTATTCGGTGCTAGTGATCTGACTGAAACACCCACACTGATGTGGCAAATTGGTAAAGACTTACTTTGGGGCTTAAAAAAATATAATGCATAGTTTATAAAGCCCAGGTGGTAAGACAGGATCATGTATGTTCTGGCTGTTACGGTAAATAGCCAAATTTTGAGAGAATGATTGGTATATGTGTTTTTTATCACTGTCTGATTGCTAAAATCAACAACATAATCCCAAAATTAACAATAAAAAATAATCTAAAGGGATTTTTAGAGGGGGTGAAAGTGAAGAGCAAGGATTTATTTTATGTATCTGAGCCTGTGAAGTCTGGGGTTAGTTTCGTGGGGTTTTTTTAATAAGTAGTTTAATGACTCAAAAATAACTTGTGCGTTGTCTTCTCCTCCCCACCCCCAGGGAATCTATACCTAGGAATTTTTCTCTTAGCTGACTTTAAGGAAAGAATCTGTCTTGACCCCTGTAGCTACTGTAACATGCAATTTTCTGGCGTGCTGAAGTCCGAAAGAACAACGTGCAGGAGCTCTCTATCTGGGTAACTTTTGAAGAAGATTACTGTCCTGTTGCTCAAGACGGGAAGGAAAAAAAAAAGAGAAAACACTGCTTCATACCGGATCAGTTCCCCAAGACAAATAAAGCACAGAAATGGGCATAAGTTTCCTGCGTACTTATGTGTTCTTGTAAGAACATTGTTTATCTCTTGTTGGAACCACTGAGATGAGGGGTACGTGGAGGTGGGGGTTAGCCCTCCTTGAAGTTTTGAGGAGTTCGATCTCATTCTATTTCCATCTTCACTGCCACTCAGAGGGGCAGTATCCTGAGCCTCAGGTTTCTGCTTTCAGTTAGGCTCTTCATAATGATAGCAGTTTATTTGGCTTGACACTCTTTACTGCTCTTTTCTTTCCTAACGGGCATTCAGGAAAGGACAAAATATTTTTAAAAGTCAATGAGAGTTTTGCATGTGTGCTCGCCACGTTCAGATTTTCAGAGCAGTTTAGCAGGGATGCAGATTCTGTGGTAGAGTTGAAGGACAGTTGCCCTAAAGCACAAGTTGATAACCTCTTCCTTAAGGAAAGGGTCTTTAAAACATTTTGGTGCGTATTCATCAACTTTTTTCAGCTGAGGCGATACTTTGTGCGCCTGTATGATTTCAGAAATCACATGCTGACTTTTTATGGTCTTGCCTTGAGTTAAAAGAAAGGGTATTAATCCTATTCATTGTTTCAGCTTTTTCAGATGTATATGCAGTATTTTTATTTTGAATTTTTAGTTCTTGATTTAACAGTTTTTGTTAAGTTTCAGGCAGGAGTTTATCATTTTGACTGATCTTTAATTTTCAGGAAAAAAAAATGCTTAGTCTTCCTAGTACTCTGCCCCTTGCTGCCGAGATAAGCTCGTATAGCTCCACTGCAGGGAGTTATTGTTGCATGGAGATCATTTTCTTGTGTTGAATGTGTTATAGTGGAAAGATTTGTTTAAAAAAAATATATTCAAACACCTGTAACTCGTTTATGTTCAGCTATTTAAGATATTGTGCTTAGTTTATTTTACCTGACCAGCTTTAAGGATCTGCCCATAAAGATGTGCAGAAACAATCTGTAAAGTTTACCTGCTTGAAGCTCCACAGAAGCTGCATTTAGGGTGTTGCTGCCTGTGGCACTTTGAACTGTGGTTTCGGTTAGTGGAATGTGTAAAATCAAGAAGAAAATAAAAAATAAGAAATAACTGAACATTATCGTAGCAGAAAATTCCGAAGTAATGTTTGTCTGAGTGAAATGGGTTTTAAGGGCAAACTGAATTTGTTTTAGTTAGTGCATATGCTTTCTGTTGTATGAAATCATTTGAATCAGCTTTTACATGATGCACTAATGCTGCTTTTTCTTTTCGAATAAATTAAATTTATCTGCACAGATGTTGAAAATTCTGCACAACCTCCATCAAAGCTTTGCTTTATTTGTTTTTACATTAAACAAATTTATGTGGGGACACAGAGATAAATCAGGCCGGGCTTGTATTTGTTTATTTATTCCTCTACCCAATGCTGTGACATAACAGGTTGGAAAGCAGTACAGCTGTCTTTAATCAAAGCTTTGACCTCATCTTTATGTATTGCCCCTTTTAAGAATCTTTGTACTAGAAGGAGGATGAAATAAGCCACAAAAGTGTACATACTGTACTAATTTCATTACATGCGATCGAAAAAGCTTTGCTGCCACAAAAATTACACTGTGCCACTATTTAAAATGCTGAAAGCAGAACATTTAAAAAATTAAGACTACTTTGCTATTTCTACTTCTATCTTGCAAAAAAGCCTCATGTGTGTATTTTCTCTGTTTTTCAGATGTTAACATGACTATTAAAGAGGAGAGACTACTGTTTGTTTGTGGGTTTTTTGTTGGTTTTGTTTTCTTAAACAACGCTGTAGTTATTAGAACCTTAACGCCAAATCCAGTTTTATGGAGTGTTCTGTAGAGTGTGCTAATGAATTATGCCAAGCCAGAAAACAGAAGTGTGCATAAAACTGAATGATGTTCTCACTGGCATATATAGACTTGCCAAGCATCTGCTCTTCCAAGCACTGTAATAAGGCCTGTTCTGAGCTTTAGGAACCGATGTTATTGTGTTGACCAGGGAAGTAAAACTTCCTTGCGTAGGAGGGACAGCGCAATGGTGGGTCACACTCTAGTGTGAGGAGAAAACATTTTTTACTATTGCTCTATTCTCGGGACTCATTATTAGTATGAGCTTAACAATCTGTTCCTAAAGCCAGCTCAGAGTGGAATAAAACTTCCAATCTAAAGCTGAAGAAAAATTACCAAATGTCTTACTGCGCTTACCTCATCACTGTTTTACCTCATTGATAGTACTGATAGCGCACAAATAATTTCCATCCTATATTGTTATATTCGCTCATTCAAAAAGTCATTCCTTCCTGATACTTACTTTTGGATTTCTCTACCATCTAGATTTCTATGGAAGACTATTCATGACTCTCTCCATTTGCCTTTAAATCCTCCCCTTCTAATTTTCCATCTTTTCTAACCATTTTACATCTCTTTATTCAGCATCCTCCCATTTGCCCTTGTTTTGCCCTGTTTTGAAATGTCTGTCCTTTGATTTCTACTGCCTCCTTCCGTTTCCAGTACTCCATCTGAAGAGTTCTGTGTGCATTTGGGCTGACCCACCATCTCAAGCAACTTTGCTCTTACTCTAATTCAAAGAGCAGCTTTAGGTACCAGGCACACTGTCCTCGTATTGCCACACTGTGTTGTAACAGAGTTGTAACTGTGGTGCTCTTCTTCATTCTCTTCATTTGAAATACAGGTTCTGGGAATGCTGACACAGCAGAGCTCTAGCACAGTGTAGTCACCCCTGTATTGAGAGCAGTGTTGTACAAATAACTAAGTTAGGAGTGCATCTGTGCTACCAGAAAACAGGCATAGCCAGTATTAGGAATTTAGCTGTCACAGCGCTCTCTGTCATTAGGGGAGCCTTGTTTTCTGCCAGTTCCTGCCTTGCTTGTGCAGCACTTCTGCAAGAGGGTCTGTTGAAGTCAAAGGTGCAGCTTTCCTCCTGTGCCAAAATCTACTCAGCTCAGAAGGAATGAGGTGGCTAGCTTGCCGTTTTCAAACGACAGTCGTTCTGACAAAAGCTTGTAGATCCTACAGGTTGTTCTTATTTACCAGAGTCAATTACGGCTCCTCAAGGGACCACAAAAAGTATGCAGAATTGGGCTTGATTCTGCCTTTTCCTTCAGCTGAAGTAGTCTCACTAGATAGCTTTTGAAGGCATCTTCTGCTGTTGGGTGGTGAATACTAAGTGAGAAGAAGACATCTTGAAAACATGCATTTATTCTTTCACGGGTGAGATTATAAACATGTTAAGAAAGACAACTATTAATTTAAAATCATAGAATAAAATTGGAGGCTGCCTGCAAGAACAAACAAAAAAAATCCTTCTAGCGTGATATTCTAAGTCACAAAGGGCCATTTGTGGATTTGCAGGTTATTCGGAAATAACCGTTTTATTACACTGACAAAAGAAGAAACCTCAAGGGCTTGCTCTTTACAGTAGTGTGATAGGAACCCAAAGTGTGCCTGTTGAAAAATGAACTAACAAACAATGGGAGCTTGGCAGCAACTTCACCATTTATAGAGAAACCGTCTATCTAGTACGATCTGTATAAAATAGACCTCGCTTAGGTTAGGGAAAGGTCACAAGTTACACAAAGTTTGGATAGTCTAAATCCGTTACTCAAAACTAACTCTCCTGTGTATAGTAAATATTATTTGAACCTGTATTATTAAGAACATGCCAGGATTCAAAAGATTAAATAAGGAAGATGTAATTATGAGCTAAATAATAAACAGAGCAGTTTTAGTTTCTCTTGTGTTTTTCACTTTCCTGCCATTGTTTCGTATATGGCTCTTATACAAAGAGCAGTTTAGGTCAGCTACTATAAATTATGGGTTTCGTACAATAGTAATCTGCCAAAACTATTTCAAAGCTGGATCAAAGAGCTTCAAAATACTTTTCGTAAACTTTTCCACATAATAGAAAGACATCATTTTGATGCCCTATTTTTATAAGGATTTCTTGATTTGGAGTTGCGTCTTGCAGTATTCGGCTCTTTGCAGTGATATTATGTTACTGGAACATGAGGTTTGCGTAATTTACAAATAAGCGTGAAATGGCAATATTAAAAAAAAATCTCTTCTTAAATATGTTACCTGGTGCATTTTTCGGGCTACATTTTTAAGGTTTTATCTAAGTGGAAAGATCTTTGTTTCTTTGTTGTTTTTTTAAGAAAACCAGCAAGATTTCAAGTAAAATTGTATCTGTCTGTCTTCCCTTTACAAACGTACAAATCATATTCACAATTAAAACAATCATTCACCATAATAATAATTCTGCTTAGTAGCTTTTAGCCTGCATCATGTCCCCCTGTAAGACGTGAGCCTGCCCTCACTCCTGGACAGGCTTTCACCTAATCTGAACAATTGCATGTCATCTGCACAGATCCATAGATGTGGCACTGCGATGTCAAAACAAAATGAAATGTCAATGCAAGTGTATGGAGACAAAGTAACAATATTGAAACCATGTCAGTGCACATCTACAGAGACCACGTTACTCTGTCAGTGTGATTTTAGGAAGATCACTTTGAAATGTTAAAATGAAATGGAACTAAGTCAATTAGGTAATAACAATTGAGGTTCAGGGATTAATTGAGGGCCTAAGGTGAAGCCAGTGACCATTAACCCCAGATAGTTATTAATTCTCCAAGAAATATCCTTGGCTAAGGTTATTCTCATTATTAGAGAGTTGAAGGGTTTTTTTCCCTTTTATTGTGTAAATACCTTTTGCTGCTGCCTCTAACAGTGATACCACAAAGTACAGCGTTGAAGGGCGATGTAAGACACATTAGTGCTAAGTTAAGTTTTTATAGAAAGTGAATCTACCTAATGCCAGGCAAACTTTTTTTTCAGTGTAAACATTTAACTGGTCGACTTTGGTGCCCAGCCGATTGTCTATAAACAGATAGGTTTACTATGATGGATTTACCTCTGAGGACTTGTCAAATGAAAATAATATGAGCATGGATAAGTATTAATTCACACAGCAACTACTGTTTGCATGGCCCAAGTATTCATCGTTAACATAAAGCAGACATGTAAAGCGGTCAAACAATCATACAAGAACTGTGTCAAACAATAATAATATTAAATAATTACTTTTTAAAATACCTAAATGTAAGGCTTAAAAAGCACCAAGTCAAGGTTACAAACATCATGCAAACTCAGGTTTCCAAATTACATGACTGTAGCATTAAGACAGAAATGTGCACTATATTATTCATTTAATACTATCAATGGGAGATTCTTGCCAGGATCAGTGTCTCTTCGGTCCAACATGCTGTGCAAACACATACGAAGTCTCACTGGGTCCCTGTCCTAAGGAGAGATGAGATGAGAGACTAGATCAGAGGAATGCAATTGTTTTACTTTTACTTGTATTCATATAAATAAAGATAATGTATTTATATATAAATATGTATAATGTATACACATTTTTTTAAATTAATAAATACCAGCTATCATTTCTCTTATAGAAGACCCCATTATTTGTTTGCTCAGTATAGGTGTGTTGGTAGAGGTGTTCAGGAAAGGGCAGTAACTCTACACTTATCCCTGTCATATAGGATGGTTTCCTATGTTCAAGTGTGGACAAAAGCATGGAGACATTTCTGTGAGTTGACAAGTGACAGTGACGTTGAGAGAGGATGACACAGGAGAGGGGATGAGCTGCAGCTGGAGGAGGCCAGGCCGGCCCTGCTGAGAGCTGGCAGGTTTTATAACTTGAACTGGACATTCTGAGGCTTCTGCCTCCAGCGTGAAGCTGCATGGATGTGGTCTCACCCCACAGAGTGCCTTGGGTGCCAAGCTCATTTCTGAAAGCACTTTGAAACTCCCAGTACAAAAGTACTGTAGAAATGCAAGCTTTATTACCAGAAAAAAATTTATATCACAAATGTAAACACTGGATTATTTTTTCCCTTTTCTTTTTTTCCTATTCCATAGCGAGCATTCACACCACATTCCATTTTGTATTCTGCCTCAGCATGATAGCTCCATAATGAGTGGGAAAACATAAAAATTAGTTTAATTAGTTTGTTCCCATACACATTTTAAGCAGCCTTATTTTAATGTGTTTGGCATTGCATTACATACAATTGATGAAATACATTTAGAACGAATAGTCTGACTACATATCATGGAAAAAAAAAATGTAGGCACAGTTGGGTCTCAAGACTTACAGTTTCATCCTTCCTCTGAGGCACGACTGTCTGTACAGATCAGCTTGACTGCCTGTCTAATCTAGTCTTAAAAAACTCCAGTGATGGAGATGCTTAGAAAGATTATGGGAATCCATTCTATTTCCCATCTTTATGTAGTTAGAAAGATTTTCTGATGTCTTACTTAAATCTTTTTTTGTTATAATAAGCCTGTTAGATCTCATCCAATTATAAATGAGTGTGGAGAATAAGTCTGATGGCTGCCTTCTTTTTCTAACCTTTTCCATACTTGAATACTGTTTTCTCAGCTAAACAACACAAACTCTTTCAACATTTTTGTGGAAAGTTTTGAACTTCATGATCATATTTGTTACTCTACACTGAGCTCTTCCAGGTTGTCTGTATTATTTTGTTTTAGTTTTAGAAAGATGGTATCTTATGTACAAGGCTAATACATTCCCTCAATGACAAGTTGGTGGCTTCTGTTTTGTCTGGAAGCCTTTATAATGCCCACATTCAGATTCATCCCAAATTCATCATTTTTTCATCCTGTTACTTCTCCTTCTTGCACATACTCCTTGCTAGTGCATCTTTAGAATTTTAACTTGCTGACTTCAAGTTACTTCTGTGATCTGTTAAGTTTAGTTTGAATTCTAATGTCACCCTTTGGAAATACTTGTGATTTCTTTCTAACTAGAAAAAGTTGAAACTTAAGTATCGTGTCCCAGATAAGATACCTGTTAGCTGGAAAAGTAACACTGAAAACTCTGTTTCAAGGAAAAAAATGTTGTCGCTTGTTGTAGCTAGCCTTCAGTGTGCAATTTGCAGTCTCTCCATTTCCATTTTACAAGCTGTCCTTCATTCTTCAGTTACTCAGACACAAGAGCTCAGGTATACAAAGTGGTCAGTTTGTAAGAGCTCTGTCGTGAAGGCTCAGAAAGCGGACTCAGTTGGATTTTTCTCATACTTCCTCATCTCCAGCTCAGATGTGCCAGGGGCTATGAGTCCGCTTCTGGTTTCTTTCTCATCCTACCCTACGTCACTGCATCACTAGGTTAGATCAGAGACAGTGATCTGCTGGCACCTGTGTTCAGCAGTATTACACTGATGGCTGAGCATTTTCCCTGTTATCTTTGGACAGGGACTTAAATCTCTCCTCCTCCCTTTCCATGTGTTTTCAGTCAAGGATTTTAAAAAAAAAATTGTGTTCTTAGAGGCAAAGTAACCAGCATGTTTACAGCAGTGACACCTTAAAACTCTAATGTACACAAGCTGTGTTTTTCAAATATGTTAGCCAGTCAAAGGCCTTCCCGTGCTTCCCACTGATCTACTAACAATGTTCAAACATGACTTCCTCTGTCTATTTAGCCCTTGTATGGCAAGCCTGTAAGTGATGGCTTCCTGGTTTTATAAGTACTAACAACTAAACAGCAAAGCATTTTCTGATTTCTTGGCCTCATATTTCCTTCAAAGATATTAAAAAGTATTTTCCTGAATTCTTTGGTGAGGCAAGTTTGTTGTGAATCAAGAGGAAAACAAAGGAAAGGACCCATCACAGGGATGAAATCCCAAGTTTGGATCCAAGCCTTGACGGTCCAGTGTCAAAAGAACTAAACTCTATATTTCGATAGATTCAGTTGGTTTTAGCATTTGGCTCTGCAGCGTTGTATCACCCACAGGTTTAGTATTGAACTTACAAGGTCAGTTCACCACACCAGCTTAAGGTCTGAAAGTAAGTTTACGACGTGTTCCCATTGTCTGCAGTTTTACTTTGATTTCTCACTATCTCTTTCCTCCCCACTGCGGTGCTTTCTCTCAGCTCCACAGGTCCAGATTGAGAGGCAGCTTGTGAGACTTGTGTACTTAGCTAGATGCATTCCATTTGCCAATGTGCTAAAAATAAAGATATTTTTAAATAATTGTTTCATTGTCTAGTTTGTTTAATCTTTCTGCATTGTTCTTGCTTTGGAAAGTTTCACTCACCCACATGACTGGGATAATACCTTCCTCAAAAACACCCTCGATTCAGTTTGTCTGCTCAAGTTGTGAAGCCATATCTTCTCCTGTACTGTAAATTGACACTCCTTCAGCAACTTTAAAACGTTCATGTATTGGGCAATTTATAATTATTAAAGCTCTAGTGATGCAATATAAAAGTCAACACTTGAAGGAAAACAGAGCTGATAGATTTCTCTTCTTTGTATATAACTTCTACCAAAAATACCACGATATAGATACCACAATAATATTGGCAAGTTTTAGATATGTCTGAGTGGCACAAAGTGTGCTGTATGGCAGATGAGCACCCTGGAGGTACACAGGTTTGTCACAAAATAAGAGGTATCTTTGAGCTGACAGAATTACATTTGTGTGCCATTGTTCATTTAGTGAAAAGAGAGCATAAAGTACTACTTGCATTCAGTCAAAAAAAAGAAGAAGAAAAACCACCACAGCTTTCAGAGATGTAACTGATTTGTTCCAGAATTGTTCACTGGCTGATACAGCATATTGTAACATTATTTTGTTCATGATTTAAAAGATGTGCCTTGAGTCACTGAACCAGCTCAAAACATAAATCTCATCAGATCACAAAAATGCTGAACAATTTTCAGGTAAATGAATGACTGCTGATGCTGGGCTGTGTGCAGCAGACCAGCCGTTCCTCTGTATTTCTGAAGGTATGAAAGCTAAACCACGTGCTCTCCATGGGCTAAAGTATGGCTGGCCTGAACCAAGGAATGAAGGGACATGCAACTCTCTCATAATGCACTTCATCTACTCATCTCCATATTCCACTCTTCCTTATAATGAGCTAACCACTTAGAGTTTATAAGATGGAGGTTAAGACAAACATTTGAACCTGCCGATGAATGCAGCTATAATGAAGTAGCAATGCAACGATGCTTTACTTCCCTTATGCCCTACACGTCAGCTGTGCCGCTGCGGGATTTTAAGCATGCTTGGTTTGGGGTTTGGATTCTTTTACTTGACTGTGATTTGTCGTGAGTGGTGAACACTCTTAGTTTTCCAATTATAGCAAAGAAAGACAAGAAAGAAGGAAAACAAAGTACTTCAAGAAGGTTAAAAAAAAATAAAATGCCAGGAACACTAGGAGGCCAAGACAGACACAGTCAGAGGCCTGGTGATTTCATCAGAAAGTCTGTTCACATGGTACCTCCAGATTCAGAAGACTGTCATTGATTGCACAGTCTGAATATAATGGAGTTACAAAGATGCAGTTAATACCAAACGCAGCCAGGAGGACTTCTAGTACAGCGTATAAAATGGGAAGACAAGAATTGGACTATCAAAACTTGTAGTCGACTGTCTACTAGATATGACTTTTCTACTTGTGAAATTAGCAGATTTGTCACAGAAATAGTTCAGGCAAAATGAATTCAGAAACCTCTGAACTGCAAGATGAGATTTCTTTTTAAAAGATCTGGTTTATCTCTGGCTAGTGGCAAGACAAAAAGCCTAGCAAGCACACTAATAAAACAATCCACCACCAGAAATAATGCTCTCCTCAGGTCCCAGATTAATCCAGAAGAGAGAGCTGGGATTGATGTGGTGAATTTATGCTTAAGTCTCTTACTTGGAGAAGTAAAGCTCAAGTCTTAAGGAACACAACTGAAGCTCTATGGATGCAGCACGTTTTCCTGGCTGTACCGTGAGGAACATACCACTGGCACGTTCCACAGCTCCCGTATGATGCCCTACTTGGGCTACCTCTGTGGTCAGTGCGGGGAGGCAGACTTTGGCCCCAGCAGCAATTCCATCTGGGACAATCTTCTACAAACTTCCATCAAAAATTATAGCTTGAAAGACAAAACCATTTTGTGTGAAACGAAGTATCTAGTTACCTCATCCCAGACTCGGGGACAATGTAGTCACACAGAGCAGTCTAAGAGGAAACAACTTACATCAAGAAGACATGCACAAAGCTGGAAACTTTGTGAAGATGCCTGTTTTGGACAGCTCACCTGCTGGAACTGTGAGTGGCAGAATTAATAACTGGGGTGCTCTGGGTGCACATCTTGGTACGTTACACACTTGGGAAGGTATTCAACCTTGAAGTTTACTGGAGCAGACCGACTATGGTAACGAGGCAGGAAGGGATCATAGCGAACAAAAGCAGCCCAGAACAATTCTAAAAATAGCCCTGTTGCAGAAATAACTGAAAACTCAGATTAAATACCTGCCTCTGACTTCAAAACAGGCGTGGATTCTTAGAGATACACAAATTTCATGCTGAGAGGTCCCAGTGAACATAATTTGTTCTGCTAGTTTTGTGTAAGGGTTAGCAAACTATTCTTCTGAGACAACTAGTTCACAAAACTTGTCAGCTTTTAGTGGCTTGTCAGCTACTCCACCTCTGACACAGGTGAACTGAGGCATTAAAATTAAGTTCATTGCCAAAGACTGCACTAGATTAAAACAACGGACAGTACCTCAGTTTCCAGGTCCCATGTATAGCTGTGCTTCTATACTCCTGCGTTTTGCTTTTTTAATTTAACATTTTTTGGTGTTTGGGGTTTTGGTTGGTTGGTTGGTTGGTTTTGTTTCCCACATAACATTCAAAGGCGATCTTATGCTGCACAAACCAAAGTATTTGCAGTGTACTTTTGTTCTTCCTGTCTACTCAGACTAAATTTTCTCCAAAGCAAGGCAAAGTGAGGTTGCTATATGCTGAATCTGAAGGAGACTTTGCAAATAAGTCAGCACACACATTTGTATTTTCAGTTGTCCCATGAAATTCAGTACTGTTAGCAGTAGAAATTAGCAACTTAAATATTTTAGGCTTATCTCAGCTCTAAAAAGCTTTATATGTAGCTCTTAGAAGTAATTTAGCTGACCATTGATGTTCAGGGCAGGATATTAACCACTTAATTTAGAACGACAAGGACTGCAGTTCTAGGCACTCCATGACAGTCCACGTACTACCACCTACAAGAGACACCTTGTTGTCATACTCTCCAAGAAATGAACTGAAAAGCCACGAGTGGGATTTTTCTAGTGCAATCAGCAGTAGCTTAACTCTTTGCCTCTAGACATCACTTACCAACTATTTCATTGTAATCCAAGTTAAGCCAATTTCCAATTGCTCTTGAAAATCCTCCCCAGTTTTATAAAAGACTTCAATTTGAAATCACATGCAGCTCTTTGGTTTTTTTTATTTCTTTTCATCTAAGAGCATAGACATAGACAGTTATATGGATGCTCTCAATCAAGGAGAAGCAACTCAGTTGTATATCTGATTTGTTCAGGTGACATTTTTTTATATATACAGACTGTTATTTAGCAGAAGATGTAGTAGATAGTAAGGCAGAATCCCAGTGGGACATTTACTGTTAGCAGAGCATTTGGCACTCCAATGAAGGAGCTTCAGTCAGCGACGCATACTGGAACATAAAGCACGTTTTACCAACTCTGCAAATCTGAGAAGTCCATAGTATGAAATGTGGTTGAGCTCACACAAGCATCAAGCAGGTGCTACAACCACATGTTGTGCAGCTTAACTGTTCTGAGGAAAGAAATTTCAGATCGTTATTCAGGGGCCTCAGCTCTCCGCGTCACTCACTGAAGGAGCTTCCCACCGCAGAAGGTGCATTTGAAACCTCCTCTGGACTGAACAGCCACTTGAAGGTCAAGACACCTACTGCAGCAGGAATTATATGCAAATTCTGTTTTTTCCCCCAGAAGCAGGAATTTCTGTTAAGGACATAGCAGTGTCTCCACCTACCTAAAATCCAAAACCTTAAATGTAAGTGCCTACAAATGCTTTCCAAATAAATAGATGTAGAGAATGCTTCCAAAGAACAGAAGACTCAGAGCACTCTCTCAAACTTGAGTGGAAAGGCAGGTGGTTACAGCACCTTCATGAAATCAGGAAAACACAAGTGGGAGTCCAAACCTGTGGGCACAATTAACAGTCTCCACTCATCTGTCACAGTCATTCTGATGCGGAGAGAATTCAAACTTCATGGGCCAGGAAGTGGGAACAAGAATGAGCTTCACAGTACTTTCAGATATGTCTTAGTCAATCTAAATCAAAGGAGAAAACCAAATACATATTAATGCACTTACCAAAATGCAGTTATATAAAGAGGGGGGACAGCAACTCACTCTCCTCACATATGTGTTCTGTAAAGACAAAAGTTTCTATCACTTCACTTCAAGTAGAGATTGATTGACTCACCATATGTAGGTTTGCTTTTAGATTAACATATAGTTGAAACTCTACAGAGAAGTTTTCCTAACTTCTGGATCCTGGAAAAAAGCCTGAACAAGGTGACAAGGCGATGGTGGTACAACCAGGGTGTGCCAGGGCACAGGGGGCAGCAGAGCTTCAGGCTTGTGGGAAATTCTGGGGTCAAAAGCTGAGGACTCGTTTGCCCCGGACGGCTGGGAAATGAGCTGCTGGAACGAGGATCTGCAGGAATGGAGTTATGAGTTTAGACGTCTAATTTAATCACTTTTGGATCTGACCTTTAAAATTAGAATAGCAGAGACCAAAGATAAAAGTTAACAAAAGAGAAGACAAATAGATTGGCTTTTTGTCTCACTAGCAATATAGAGAAGCCTTTCTTTCACATGCTCAGCTACCTGATGTTTCTGATGAAACAGATGTTTCTGTAACCAGTATATATTTTTTATATTATAAAAATTAAGCAGAAAGACTGAATAGAGAGGATAAGGGATCTAATAATCTGTCTTTCCCTGGCTCTCAGCAGTACGTCCATTTTCTACAGGCTTCTTCACTGGCATAGCCCAGCTAAACTGGTTTATAAACGTTGCTCCAGAGAAGCTTAGCACAAAAGTGACATCAAAAAAAAGGATGAGAGAAAGACAGATAAAAATGTCCTTGACACCAGTATCAAATTTTCACTAGCAAAAGATGGACTTTCGCCTTCATGTTTATTTCAGTCATGAAAGGCCATGCCTTTTCAGTTGATGTCAAATATACACAATTCACAGAATCACAGAATCCCAGAACGTTAGGGCTTGGAAGGGACCTCAAAAGCTCATCCAGTCCAATCCCCCTGCCGGAGCAGGAACACCCAGATGAGGTTGCACAGGAAGGCGTCCAGGCGGGTTTTGAATGTCTGCAGAGAAGGAGACTCCACAACCTCTCTGGGCAGCCTGTTCCAGTGCTCTGTCACCCTCACTGAGAAGAAGTTTCTTCTCAAATTTAAGTGGAACCTCCTGCGTTCCAGTTTGTGTCCATTACCCCTTGTCTTATCATTGTTTGTCACCGAGAAGAGCCAATTCTATATCTCCAAGTTCCCTCCGTTCTGGGATGTTAACTTTTAAACCCAGTATTTCTCTATCATTCCTTGCTGAATATTTTTGTGTTCAAACTAGTGTTTTGGAGTAGCCTGAGTTCATAAAGGATCTTGAGTCTCAGCTCCTACTGTTCTGTGCATTTGTCTGCAGTCTGTCAACCTTTCTAGCCATCATACACTGCGATGCAGTCAGCTGCAAATTCTATATGGTGCTGAACGCCCCCAATTCCCCAATTTATTGCCATAGCTCGTTATGCGAGTAGGTCTTGCTGGTTTAACAGACAGACATTAAGATCACAGTGGATCCTATGTGGCATTTTCTGAGTACACCAGAAGGTTGAACAGAACTCACCCAGACACAAACAATTCTTGTATGACAGAACAGGATTAGCAGCAAGACGACATTCACCATGTAAGGAAAAAGAGAAAAAGAAGGGAAAAAAGAAAGAAAAGAAGAGAAAAAAAGCACTATAAGTTTGAACACATTCACTCTTCTGTGGTTTGAGAACTGAAGTCTAGCACAGCACAACAAAAGTCAAATCTACTTTTAATCTGTGAACAGCTCTCTTGATGAAATCTGTCATGTTTCTGGCTTCTTTTGTTCCATGTGAAAAGAGCAAAAAATGTTATTTTTCATAAAGAATTTCCAAATGTTTTATCTTTATTAATGTTTCTTTATGATATAGCTCATCACTGCAGGCAAATCTGTCTCGTTTGTTAATTCTTCCATTGTCAAAACAACATAACCAATGGTTTATAACATCATAAATCTTGGACATCAATCATAACATCGAGATTCCCCATTATGTACAGAATTGTCTACTCCAATATGTTTGAAAGGCCAGTCAGGACTGGTTATACATTAATCTGTTGCTACGAGCAGCGTAGTATTCTGTATTGAAGCAGTCAGCCTATTAATGGCATATGAATTTTTAGTTGCTTTTGTCACTGTTTGTGGTTTTCCAGATGGTAAGAAATTAATCACTTAATATTTTTAAGGCTCTTTCTGTGCATTTCATATTTGATGCAAGATTTGTCAAGTCCTCTGAAGTTTGGGTTCTTAAAGACACGGACTTCCATCCAAAAAACTTGAGAGCTCTATTCCGTGCTACTAAAATGCAAACAAGAAACAGATCAACAAGGTCGGAGACAAAAAAAGGTCAAAACAAAAGTGATTCATAGTTTGACTTCATACAAAAGCGGTAAGCAAAATGTAGCTTCAGTATCTAAGTCTTCAAAAGGTCCAGTTCAGTAAATATGGCTGTTTCAGACCTCTTTGAAAAGATTTATCCATCAGCTCTCATTCTTTTAAGCAGGATACACAGAAAGATTCAGTGCTGCCAGCACCTGATACACACATTTGAGACCTCCATGCCTTTTCTGTGAGATAACCTGAAGAATGAACACGAAACCAAACCAAGAGTAACAGAGTGCTTCACAGGGCTTTTACTCTTTTTTGATTTTTTTGGGCTCTTGATGCTGGCATTTTTGAACTTGATTGGAGCAAGTAGAGACCACCACTCAAGTCATTGTTGCATCTGTGTGTGATCATTTAAAGGCTCTAAAAATCTGTGGATCCCATTTGTTCTGTTACACAACTATAAGCAGGTCTAACACCACAGAAATCAGTGCAACTACAGTAGCAAATCACCCATATAGGGGAAATTGGAAGAGCCAAGGTCTATAAGTGACAGGTTTTTATGTTGCAAAGCATTAAGTAACCTCCTGCAAATTTTTAAGTTCAAGAAATAGAGTGAAGAGGAAAAAGAATGGACTTCAAGTCTTAAAAATTGATGACCAAAGAGGCATTTGATCGCAGGTGAGTGTAGGTTTGGAATTGTACAGTCCTACGTAGCAGGTGTTTCAGCTCTAGTGGGACACACACAAGCTCTGGGTAAATCAGCTCCTCAAAAGTATGATCTTAAACTGGCTGGAGACACTCTCACTTGGTCAAAGATCACATCCAGTCTGACTTCTGTATTTCAGACTTATGAAAACAACCAAATGCAGGAATTTCCTTTAATGAAAGCCAGAAGAACACAGCCAGCTCACTGAGAAGGTAAGCTGCAATGAGCTGGTATAGACAGCTGAACCTTGCAAGCCTCCTTCCGCAACCACCCACCTCTAGCAGATGAGCTGCCTAAAAAACCAGAGCACGCAGAAGCTGTAGCCATCCTGCTCACTTCAAAAGTAGGAAGAGAGTCCTGGATTACTTTCACAGACAGGCCCTCATCGCTCTAGAAATCATTCGGTTTCCCCACTTCTCTGCCCTGATGCTTTTCCAGGGCACTGAAGACTTTCTCCAGGCAGGAGATGGCCTCCCATCCATAACCTGCAAGCAGTGCAGCGCAGCAGTGCAGGGCTGGCTCACAGAACTGGGCAGGCTGTTCCAGCTGTGCCAAGAGGAACACAGCTGTCCCAAACCTCAGGCCTCCAGGCAGCCTTTGAACACTTATTTACCACTCAGATTTCTCTCCTTTACCTGGCAGTTTCTTATCAAATGCCTTCTCAGCAGCCAAAAATATGAGGCAGAGTTTCTCTCAGAATTATCATTGCTGACATTCCCTAGATAACCACTAGCCTGGCTGAAGGAAATGGGTAACAAAGGAGAATAAAGGGATCAGTGATTTCTTTGTATCTTGTAGACAAAAATTGTGACGACTGATAGCTATCCCATTCCTATAGCTGCTTTTGATCGAGACAGCATACTGAGTGAAATATTACAGGTTAAACTTAGAAGCAAGAACTGGGCTCTTTGTTTTGAGTTTTGTTTTGATTTTAAGTAAGTCCTGTATTCTTTTCTTCCTCCAGCTCCCAATTCTTGCCAGGCCACGATCCTTCATTTGAAGTGATTTGCACTTTTGGAAGAACACAACCACTGCCGAGAGCTGAACACATACACAGTTATGTTTTCTTGCTACTATGCACCGCACCTATCATTTATGTTGCCATCCCTGATGTTGTACACATGTGGAAGATATCTTCACTTATCTGTGCAGTATTTGTGAAGAAAAAGAAAGCATTAGACAACCTTAAGAATAAAATTAAAAAAAAAATTTAAAAAAAGAGAAAACTGATGTTTACCACATGCACTGCCCTGAGAATTCAGCTGAACTTTCCGTGCTTCTCTTCTTTTGCTTTCGAAAAAATGTGTAAGCCATGATTTTAAAACATTTGCAAACTCCCCTGCTTTAATTTATTAACATAGGCTGGCTGCATGAGAGCACCATTTTAACCTTAAACTGGAATGCTAATAAAATCCCTACACAATACCAGATATGTTTAATTTCAGCTTTTATTGCACTATTATTCCAGTGGATCCCAAGAACGTCTGATTGAAGTTACCTTAAAAGTTCTGCATTTAAATTAGATACAAAACCAAATAAACTCTGCTGATCACAACAACCTTGAACTTGTGGAAATTCAGATCTAGATCCAGGCTTTGCAGCTGGATTCCATCCCGAGTTTAAATGTGACTCAGAATCAAAGAGTGTTGTGGCTACACACACAGTTTACAGGAAACGTTCAATTTGACATTTTTGGTAGGTGTTCTATCCTTTAATTGCTCCCAAATTTCTGCCCAACTCTTCATACTGATACCTAAATTCAGACTCCTGCTTTCTTTCTGAACCAACGAAAACCCTAGCAGAAACATCACTTCAATACAGAATAAGCATCATGGCAGTGATTTGAATCCAAAACTCTCTGAACAACTGTTTCACATCTAAATAATTGCACCAGCAGTAGTGGGGTCACCGCCTTGTTTATATGGGGGGAGCGGTTGGAATCGCAGCCCATGACTTTATCATACAACATGAAAAGCCTTTAGGCTATCCTCTCAGCTGGGATAAATAAGCAGAGCTCTATTGGTTTCTGGGTGAATGAGATTATAATTCGAATCAGAAGCATGGTGTTTGTTTATACCATAACAAAGTATCGCAGAAGTGCGTATCATAAGCCTTAAAGCACTGCTCTCAAGGACAGCAAAACCCATGAGTCTGAGCTTAGGTTTCAGTGACTCCAGTGAAGTTATGCCTATTTACTTCAGGATAGCAGTGCTGATGTGCACCAGCTGAGAGTCTGGCTCTTTAACTCCTAGATGACAGCAGAAACCATCTACGGGGGAGGGAGAAGGGGCAGGGGTGGGAATCGGCTTGGGTACAGAGCTGTACTGCTGATAAATGGGTTTCAGCCATCTCTTAAACAGGCAGGCCTGTTTCTTCCAAAAGCAAAACTAGAGAATTAATAAACACATGTAGAAGAATAATACAAAGGATATATTTCCTTAAGGAATTTCAAATGTATATACTATGCTTCAGTACAAAGGATTCTGATCTGGAGTAACACTTAAACAGTTACTCAATTTACATGCTTGCACAGAAAGCCCTCATGATTCAAAACAAACTCCTGTTTAAATTGACTTTCAGAACAACCCAGCCATGCAGTGAACTTGACAGCCTATACTCAGCTAAAAACAAAACTACCCTCTCTTCCGCGGACCCAAAAATACCCCAAACCAGACAGCAGAAATAAACTCGAAGGACGGTTCTCCTGCTACCACATCCACACTGCTTATCCCAGTGGGAGATGATATTGCATGTAACTTTGCTATGTTCCACAGAATTACGCAAGAGAAATCACACGCTGCATAAACAGAATGTATAACAAAGAGCAGCAGTATATGTTCGAAGAAATCCCTGGTTATATCAAAATTATTCTTTACTGTAGTGGACTCAGTAAGTTAACAGGTCCAATGAGCCTAATGACTTTGTATCCATTCCTCTTTTTTTGCTCTTCATTGAAGCTGGAGCTGATTTTTTTCAGGAATCGTTATGTTTATGCAATCTGAGCATATTGTTATTTGCTGCTTTCTGCATGATCGTTTTGGGATTCTTATGAGAGGAGATGATGATGGTTCTCTCTAAATGTTGGGGGGTATTATCACTGACGTGGGAAGTTATTAGGTTTGATGCAATATAGAGAACATTCACAGTCAGAAAACAGCATCTTTCATTTTTAGGAATGGAGGTAATTGTGCTTTGTGACAGTGCACATCCTTAAGATGTTATGTATCATTGCGTACTTAAAAAAGCAGTACACTTTTCATTGATCTTTCAATTTCATTTTGATTTAAAATGCAGATCTTTCCCTCCATTGAAATCTTAGCATTTTTATTTTAAAATGTATTGGAAAAAAATCCATTTCAGACATATGCAGCACCATAAATTACTTTTTGTGGTTGAAACAGTATTCACTTATGTCATGGGTTGAACATCCTCCTTTATTAGAATGCTATTTATTGCCACCAGCTGCAGTACTTACCTAGGAAAGTTCTTGACACCAGCAATTGCTTTTCAGCACCAGTGCTTCCGGCTGCTAACGGGGACTTCTATTGCCAAATGCAGCTACCCCTCTTAAACTGTTCCTTCTGGTATACAGACAGCTCCTGTCATTGTTACCCGGTGTAGGAGCTGGAGGAAAGGGATCTGATCCGAACCCACTGCTATGTAATCTCTTTAGCTATAAATTTCCTATAACTTTAAAAGGCCTTGCCAAATACCACTAGCTTGAGAGCTGTCAAATGTGCTTAAGAAATCTACCCATCAGTAATGGATTTTTTTCAGAATTAAGATGCAAGTTCAGCCTGTGAGCAAAGGATGTTTTACGTAACTAGCCTCAGATTTAGTAAAAGCAATGGGTCTTCTGTAAGCATCAGCTATGTAGCCACTGGTCTCTATGTTATTAGATTTTAGAGCAGGGAGAAACCAGACAAAGGTAATTACTCTTCTTCTGTTAAGAGCTATTATTACTCGTGCATGAACAGTTAGCACTGCTATTTCCTTTTGCCTATGCCTGTGGCAGCCAGAAGAACTAAGCAGGAGGAATGTAAAAGTGGCAGTGTCAACAGATGTCCTACCGAACAGTAAGTGCACCTTACACGGTAAATCTTCAAAGCAGTAGCATGTGTGCTGTTCCCTTGTATGCAAATCCTGTTATTTTATTGATATCATTTGCACACATGCCTTCTTCACAGCTGAACCCTTGAAAAGCCATTGCATGTAATTGGGCTCAGCTAAGCAAGAGGCAATCAGTGACAGGAGGAAACTGAACTCTTTTAACATGGAAAGAATTCCTTCCCTCCCTCAGAAGAGAAACACCCGGTAGGTCAAAAAGGAGGGTTTCTCTGCAGTATAGCACAGATGAGCCTGTTATACAGATGCCTGAACCACTGGAATCTAGAATTGAAAGAAAAAAAAAAAAAAAGAAGAGAGGCCTCATGAACACAATTTTCCCCTTTGATTAAATAAAAGAATGAGCAAATATACATATAGACAGAAATGTGTGTGTTTAGAAACACTAAAACATTCAATCTGGAATCTTTGCAGAGTTAGGCTTTGCCACACAAGATAATTTAGCTAGCAAACATTCTAAAATTTATTTTACTCACTGTGAAAACTGATAAAAGTAGGTGTCTTATTCATCTTACAGACAGATTGAAAAAAAATAATCATTCTTCTGCCCATAATGCAGTTCCTTTACAGATTCAGAGGGTACAAGAGACATCTGAAAGTTGGAGTAATTTATGGGTCAAAATACAATTACTCTTTATTTCTTATCTTGTCCCTGCAAATAACCTGAAACAGTTGTTGGCAAATTGCTTTCTCCTTCATATCTTTAAGTGGAAGATAAGTATATGTTTCCTTTAAATGACTCATAAAAATAAATTGGCACAACAGTTTGACTATAAGTGTTATGTGTGACTGAGCAGCCTTCATAAAAATCATTATTTTCTTTGTGTCTATATTATCCTTGGGCCAGAGTCTGGGCCATACTCTGCCCTACACACGACATCCTGTTATAAAGCCAACATCCACTTTCCCACCGCTGGAGGAGATTTGCTCTGTTACACCGATCCCATTCCAGCCTTTTCTTTGGGAAGCACAAGACAAGAGATGTGATAATGTAACGTCATGAAGAACGGGCCTCTTAAACAGCTCCTCTCCTCTATTCCAGTTGGACTTCTGCCAACTCAAATGGATGAGCGAGGGCCAACAGACATATTAGTGCAATCCTGTATTTAAAGCTAAATTATCCCCTGGATGACCCTAGAGTCAATTTATGGGTGCAGAGACTAATGTACAATAGAGTTCAGAAAGGCTTTAAAGCCTAGCTTTGGAAATGCCTTGACACTTGCCACCGAAGGGACAGCCCATGGGGGAGGAAGGGGTAACATTTATATGTGCTTATTTTCCATGTTTGTGCAATGTCCTATTTTGTGATTTTAAAAAAATAGATATATTTTTGCCACTTCATGACAAAAAAAAAATAGAGAAAGCCCCTATGAGTTCCTATTATACCAATGAAAATGAAGGCCACTAATTTTAATTCTTACTACTGTTTAGAACAGTAATTTATCTCTGCAGATAAGCTGTCCCGTAAGGAGTTCAGTAGTTCAGCAGTATAACTCTTCCTTGTCCCTCCAAATGCAAGAAATACCTGGTTACATGGTGCACAAGCATCCTCCACATTAGCAATGGTGAACAGTAGACCTCTTAGTTCCCCTTTTTCCTAAGGGTCTTCCCACATGAAGACACAAACTTCCCCACAAATCGTTTTCTCCACAAATGATTTTCTGTGTTGGGGGCAAGCAAGGCAAGCAAGCCAGCAGAAAGAAAATACGTCTGAAAATTCGTTCCTTATTCATTCTTGTGTCTGGGGTCTTAAAAGAACAGCCAGAAGAAGTGTCCAATATGTGACTCACACAAATTTTGTCTGTTTAGTTGGCTGCCAGGTTACTGAGCAGTAAACTATGCAGGATGTTACTCTTGGTTTCCACAAAAGTTGATTTGCTGGAAGTTCTGGGCAGTTTTTTGTAATCCTTCCTTGGTATAGGGCAACTCTCTTCAGTATTTGATCAGGATTAGGCTTTTCCCAAATTGCCTTGCTCAACATCATTAATGTTTACAAATTTGTAAAGGGCGAGCGTCAGGAGGAAGGAGCCAGGCTCTTCTCTCTGATGTCCAATGATAGGACAAGGGGCAATGGGATCAAGCTGAAGCATAGGAGGTTCAATCTGAACATGAGGAAAATCTTTTTCACTATGAGGGTTACAGAGCACTGGACCAGGCTGCCCAGAGAGGTTGTGGAGTCTCCTTCTCTGGAGACATTCAAAACCCGCCTGGACATGTTCCTGTGTGACCTGGTCTGGGTGATCCTGCTTTGGCTGGGGTTGGACTGGATGAGCTTTCGAGGTCCCTTCCAACTCCTGAGATTCTGTGAACATAATGTTTCATTCTTACTGCTTTAATTTTTATCTCACTTTATAATTATCAGTTGAATTAGATTAAGCTAACACAGGTACCTGAGAAGCTTTAATCGGTTCTCCTGACTCTCCCCAAAATATAATTTTAGAAACAACTCAGATTTTCAGACTGAGTTAATTATAGAAACAAGCCCACCAAAAACTTTTGAGTATCAAAAAAGGCCTGCCGATGCAGCAACATCCTCATCTTCTGTAAATATTATTTTCTTTTGGACAAGTAGAACCATGGATTACATTCCTATGCCCAAGTCTCTTAAATGCTTCTTGAAACAAAAGTTAAGAAAACAAACACATAGCCCAGAGCAGATAGCAAGTACCTCCTGTAACTTGGAGGAGGGGGGATGGACAAGAAAAAACCCAACACACACCAAAACAAACAGCAACAGTGAGTTTAGTATACTTTACTGCAATTTCAGTAAGTTTAGTTGTGATCATAAAAATTAGTTATGACAATCACAAAGCTCTCCATTTTCTGGTCATTCATCCTACTTGCTTTCCTATAGAAAGGTTCACAATTATCTGCAGCTTTCCTTCCATATAACACCATTTCCCATACAAACATACTGCTCGAGTGGTTTATTACTCAAGACTGCTACTGAGCATTAGAGTACATATCTGAATACGACCAACATAGGAGGTAACACAAGTGGCCGGGTAGTGACTTTTATGCCACTAACTGAAAGAGAGTCAGGGAGCAATAACGGTCTCCAGAGCAGTTGATCTACAAGCCAAAACCCCTCAGTGATCGACAAGTTAAATGCAAGCCAGAGAGGGATGAAAGGCTATTGCAGGTGCTTGCTCATATACAAGTAATCAGTATGGCAAGTAGGTCCACCCTCCTTCCTTTGCTCCCTTGAACACAAGTATTCCCACCAGCAGCAACACTCAGGGACAGCGCCTGACCAGTGGATAAGAAAACGTCTATCCCATTCATGCCACCAGAGCAGTTACACCAGATATTTAAGTGAACACCCTGTAACAACCACACCACTAGTTTGCATATTGAGCATTATGCAACTCCGAAGCAGTGACACGTTCAGCTACCTTACACAGGTCATTTTTATGATGGCATTTCCAAAAGTGGAGAAGTAGGGCGAGCTTCTCAAACTTGGCTGCCTGAAGCAATCTATCTATCCACCTATCCAAGAAGCTTAACAGAGCAGCCTAATTTCTAGATGCGAGCATTCAAGCCTCCCATTAAGTCACTGTCAGAGACTTTCCAGAATTTTTTGCACTGGCCTATATTTAGTACATCTATAACTAGCCCTAAAAATGAAGCACAGGAGCAATTTAAAACCAGTGGCCAGATTTTCGACAGTAACACAGAAGGTTTTGGTTGCCTGACTTGAGAGTGTAAAAAGGTCACATTTTCGTAAGTGTTTAGCATTTAGTTCAAAAAACATTAAGCATTATCTTAGTGCTTTAACAACCAAAAAGATGCATTGAAACAAAACAATTTCCTTGACCAGTTCACCTGAGGAAAGCAAGTTTGGCCAGTTGCTTTGGAACAAGAACATGAATGTGGTGGATGGACCACAGCAGTCACGTGCTGTTGAAACCTCATGGTTACAGACATGCTAGTAAAGGCAAGGGCAGCACAAGACTTTAATTACCCAAACCAAATAAAACCATATAACATCCAGGTAGGACCTATTCTTTCACACTGTAAAACAAATTTTCCACACATAGGAACTAATAAACTTCCATACTCAGACAATCTGGGCAAGCGCCTGAGTGGGTGACCAGTCACCTTCAGAAGAAAATCATCCTGCAAAGCTTATTTTGCAGAGAGTGCATACAAAAAACAAAAAGGGGTGGGGAGGGGCAGAGAAAAAAGTTTCAAGCAAATGGTAGGACTTTAGAAGAAAACATGGTTTTGCTACCTTTATGAAAGATCCAAATAAACTAGGGCAACAGATCTATACAGACACCATGCAGGATTTGCAGGATGGTTTTGCCAAAGAAATGCGGAGATGTTTTACTTGGATGCAACTGAAAACTAAATGCATGCAGTAATACAACAGAACATCTGAATACTCTTTGAGACTGTTAACTTATCTGTTGAAAATCTTCCCTTCAAAAAACTTTCCACATAAATGGACTGCAGGGTGAAAGTAAGAACACTGTGTAGGATTTAACGCAAAGAAGGACAAGTCAGTGTTAATGGGAAAGAGAGACCATATTACAGATGTTGGTAGCCAAAACAAACAAGCTTGCTTTCACTAGATCTCAAAGAATAATTTTTAATTTAAGTACTGGTATTACAGAAAGCCACAAAAAAAAAAGAGATTTCCAGGTCTGGAAGTGAGAACATATTTCATCTCCAGCCAAAATGCTAAGATGGTTCCAAAGCTGAGTTACTGGAAATCTTCCATCGTCTCTAATCACTTTTCTTTTTCTTTTCCATTTTATTACACTCCTATTTTCAAAGTGGATGAGCAGGCATCTTCCACTTATCTCCAAGCATGAGAAATATACAATTTAAATATTTCTTAATTTCATAAATATAAAATTCAATGTTCTCTAAAGAAATGTATTTAATGTACACCACACTGCTGAAGTAAATTAAGCATAGTTTCAATTAATGCTTACATTTTAATTCTACATCTGCAATATTGCAATACTCTTCTGAGAAAGAAAATGAAAGGAAAAATGCTTTTACAATTTCTCCAAATGCTAACCCATATTCTAGTAATTAAGTAACATTATAATTGTTATTTTGAGACTATTACTGTGCTGCAAGAAAAGCATGGCAGATATTAAGGATTAACCCAATCTTCTGTTAGCTAAACCAGAAACACTGTTAGATGTAGTCCCTTGATAATACAAATATGACATAAGATTTTATATCTTGTGACAAACTTTTAGAGTTTTATTTAAACAAAAGGATTTGTTGATTATTCTGGTAATGCAAATGGTTCTTTAGAAGGCAAAGTACCATTGGTGTACTTGAAAATGTCCATTAACAGCCATAAGCTGGAAACAGTCACCAAATAACCACAACCACAGAAGAAAGTTGTATTCAGTGCCCACCAGGCTTTATTTAGTTAGTTATTTAGTTGCAAGTCACAAGCCATGGTCTGTTTCCAGATTTATTTTTTCTCTAAACTTTAGCGGAAAAAAAAAAGGAAGACATCAATGAAATATAGCAATATGCTCCAAGTGAAGCCTTTTCAATAAGGTTTCAATTCAAAGATATAAGGAACACATTAGCAACAGCAAAACAAGTTCATTTTCAGCATATAAATGTACACTTTAAGCTAAGTAAGAAATGAAAATTTTTAATTTGTCCCACACAGATACTTCCTCACCTTTCCTGATCTGGTGAATACTCCAAGTGCGGTATGGTGCGGCCCGTGAGTTTCTATTTCCATAAGTACCACAGTAGTTAAGAGACTTCCTTCAGACTGGCCCAGGAAGTTTTGTAGCTTACTACTAGAGTAGTTTCCCCAAAAGCTTTACCCAACACCCAACCAGGGCCCACTTGAGATGTCTTTGGGGACACAAGAGCAAATCAGGGACCTCACACCAAAGCACATGTATGCTCCAGCCAAATCCCAGAACACAGCTGACGGGTATTTGCCACCTCACACCCTGCAGACTATGCTCACCTTAGAGCCAAGGTCAGCTGAAAGGTGGGTGGGCAGTGAGAAGCCTGGGTGGGATTTCATCTTGACCTGTAAAGCCAACTGCCTGCTGTGCTTCTTGGCTGTTTACTACTGCTGCTGCAGTGAGAAATAAGATTTCATTGTAGAAAGTCTTCCTCCATAAGAACCAAGGCCTGCATGGGTATCAACCATCTGCTGAGAGCTGCAAACAGTTGTGTGTTAATTGCTTAACTGTCTGCCCTCATATTACTGGCGGGAGGTTGCCCTGGGTCAGTGTTTTATAGAATCAGGCCTAAAGGCTGCTGCAATAACTAAGAATAAAAGGAAACCATAAGAAAAGCCCTCTTCAGCCAGAGCAAAAAGCTATTTAGCCCAACCTCTCCCTGAGTGGCTAATATATATGGGAGAAAAATATAGGAACAGGAGAAGCACCTAATAAAACTTTTTCCAGTACAGCCCTTGAAGCTTTCTGCAGCTTAGGAACCTTCTGAACTAGAAGGAATAGACTCTTCTCCGTGCTTAATTCTTAATGGTTAAAATGCACCAGGTAGGAAACCTGCTTTTAATACCAATGCACAAAGGCTTGGATCCACTGGCTGCTGTGAACCTGATGGTTATTTACAGCCACTTAGAAGAGTAAGCCTATTGCCTATATGTGCTAGAAAGAGTGTGTGATAAATGCAAAGGAAAATTTAGCATTTTGATCTAGATTATTAAAGAAAACAGTACTTCATCCATCAAATTTACATCTGTCCTATCTGGGTATTTATTGGCATCCATTGCTATGTAAGCAGAACAAAAAAGGCCGTGGCAGTAGCTCCAGGAGCTTTGTGATAAGCTTCCACTACGTCTGTATGTGCATAGGTGTCCTTAGCACAGGAGGGATTTTACTGCCAGGTAACTCCATCTAGTCCTAAGCATCAGTCAGGCATGACAAGTTACTGCACAAGATCAGGTTTTTCTTGCTAGTGCATGTTTCCATTAATGTAAGAACTTCAATATTGCTGAAAGAACAAAACAACTGGGATTGGGCTGCAGTGGGGTGCAGTGCACAGAGGACAGTGCAGGCTGCTGTCACCTCTGGTACGTGGTATACTCTGTGGTGTGCACTTGGCTCCCTGCAATATGCTGATATGAGTATTAAGTTCACTATTATTTTAGTAAGAACCATCTAGGAGCACTGTGTTATACCCTATTAAAAAACAAAACCATTATATTTAAGCATGAATATGCTAGGGAGTTAATTTAAAATTCCCTTACTGTACACATCACATGTTATTTTTTCAATTAAACTGATTCAGTATTGGAATACAGCATAACTATGTTTCCTTGAGTAGTCTCATAGGCAGTTGAACATCTGGAGGTAAATAAGCAACAATAGAAAACAAGAGATGCCATACAGGCTCTTCATATCAAGCTGAACTAAATTCCATAGTCCCTACATGCTGCTTGAAAGTGGATATAAAATATCTCTGAGAAAGAAGCCATGGAACTTGAGGCTATCAAGATGGAACAAGGGGTTATGAAAATGTTTAAATATATTCAGGGGGAATTCTAGGGTGCCATTGCTGCCATCTGCAAGATGTGTTTCTCTTCTGGGTTCCAACTTCTGTTGCTTTTAGTGTAAAGTGAATATTACATTTTTGCTGCTACTTACACCATATGCATCTCAAAGGTTTGCTTATTCTTAATTAAAATTCGATTAGTAACATTTCTCTTCAAAATTTTTAGTGTCTTTCAACTTTCTGTTTTCAGGAAGAGTCCTATACTGGGACAGAAGTGGGAAGGAGTATAGGGAACATAGGGAAGCAGAAAGAAAAAAATAGAAAAGGAGTTATCTGAATAGGCTTCATGTCCTACCAGCTGAAGGGCAATGAAGGAGTTGTTAGTTATTCTTGTAGTCCACAATCACCTCCCAAAGCTGTAACTTACATTCATTTTTCACATATTTTCCACATAAAGTAAAGCTGCCTCAAGCACTGTTGGCTTGTACGAGTTGGTCTGGCTCAGCACATCACGGAGGGTCTCAGTGACCTTGGTCAAATTGCAAGGGTGAAGCTTTTACACTGATGAACTGTTTTGGAAGGAAATAAAAGTCATGAGTGAGCATTTCTGCACTGTCAAACACCATTCTGTCCTTCTCATCTTCCTCTCTTAATGGGGAAGTTTAGCATGATCATACTTACAGCTGTTACTTCCTGTGCACTCATCTCTACGTAGGTGCCTGTATATAAATGTAAATAAACCTGAGGTCTGCTGTTATCTGAGTTGGCCTTGGGAGTGCTTTTGGAATCAAAACAGTGTGTGCAATGGGGTTTGCTTCTCTCTTAAAAGTTACCTGTGGAATTGCCATGGTGTAGCAGCCAGTGTACAGTTTAAACATATCTAAAACATTTCGTCTGCCTTCTCATTATTTCATGAACATTAATGAATTACATTTCAGGAAGGAACTGTGTAAAGACTGTAATGATTAGTGTCATTTAAGGGACAATTTGAGTAAAAAGAGGCTAATGATGTAGCCAAGTTTATTCGGATGTCAGTGGTAAAACGAGATGTAAGACCTCTGAGCCCTAACTCACAAGTGATCACTCTGATCCCAAGATCCTCAGTGCTATTTCAGAAATACCACCTCTTGTTACTCATTTTATGTAATATATTTAGGCATACATACAATTAAATTAAGCACTTTTGTGCTGGTTTCAATCTCGATATTTCGTTTCCAAGATTCAAGCAGCGTAGTTACCCATCTCTTCTGAACGTGTGTATTGGCATCAGTATCTGAAGATGAATTAGCAGAAAATCATTAAGTAGCAGCAGAAAGATATGAATGCTAGGAGAGAAAATGGGTTTGCAATTGTTCCCATATATCCAGATGTTTTCTGTGCTTCACACACTAAGACCAGTTGTGACAAAATACTGGCCAAATTCTGTTGTGATGTGAAGTGAAATGGGTTGCACCTTTATGTCAAAGCTAAACTCGCTTTAGATTGTCTGACACTATACCTTTGTATAATCAACAGCTAGGAGCTTCCCACACTCTAGTCTTATATATATAAGATCACATTACAGAAATGGCTAAAACCCCACATTTATAGAGGGACAGTGTAAAATAAGTTTAGATAACACCTCCTCACCACTACAGCAACACTCTGGAATGCAGAGAACTTGTGACCGAAGAAGCAAATAGGTGTTAAAGGAGGTGCACCTAGGGAGCAGTGTTACACTGTGGTTGACTCCTCTAGTGACTGTTGTCTAGCAAATGGGTTGTTTGTGCTAGTGCATCTGTGAAGGATGGTTGCTGGTTCGACTAGCTGTGTAACTCTGCTCTTGCTCTTCAAATGCTGCAGCCTCGAAAAGCTGTACTGGGTATAAAAATGTAGTGCTTGGCTCAGATTGTTATTTTAATTTCAAATGGGCTTGAGAGACGTATTATCTCCTTGGATAGATACACGGTGGCTGATGAGAGCCAGTGGCTTGGTTTTCTTATAGTTCTGTGAGTGGGGTACAGTTGCCATCCTTTGATTGCCAGGAAAGAAATGAGGGCTTTGGTTCCTAGACTCAGGGCAGTGCCCACAGTGTGTATGGATAAAGGGAGGATTTGCCAGAGCCCTGCTTCATACCAGCTCTTTAGAACTTTTTACTTGGTTCACATGCACTTTCCAGCAGCGTCATCCTTAGTCCTCAAGATGAGAAGCATGTGGGAGTGCGGAGGAAACATGTAGGTTCTTCCCAGCCCTCCATTGGATAGAGCCCAAATTCCGTGCTGTAGGAAGGCTATGAAGTTCAGCGCTGGAAGAGAGGGTTCTGGCAGACAAGGCCAACTGGAAAGAGAGCAATCCACATGCAGAGTTCCTTCCAAAGATGAAGCAGGGTGAAATGATTTTACATGCTCTTTCATTGTCCTTCCCACCTTGTGAACATTCCTAAAGCCTGTCTGTAAGCCCTGCATAAAGAAGTGCTAATATCCATATGTCAGTACTGGAAATGGTTTCTCCCACACCTAAAGAGCCAAGTTCATCCCATATGTTATTCCACTCACTTCAATAACTTTGCAGGAGGAGGGATACTGGCCCAGTAAGTCCACCCAAAAGCTGCAGATTGTGCTGAAAACAGCTGCCTGCCTTGTGAGCTGGATGTATCACCACAGACCTCAGTTGCTCAGGCCTGTGCAATAGATACCTCTTTAGTTCTGTATGCAATTCTACCTACAAATCTCTCAATTATCTGGACACCAGCTGCTTGAATTGAAAGCCTTATTATAGGAGATAAGGACAGCAGAGCAGCCCTTGCTCTCAGCTCCTAAACCATGTTCATCACATGTGTACTCATGCTGTATTTGTATTGTATTTATCCTACTGCAAGGCATTTCTTGATTAGCTGCAATATCCAGCA
>NW_010168649.1:133240-141508 GCF_000695765.1 Mesitornis unicolor
ATTTTTATTCTCTCTGGTACATTTCTTGGTTTTCAGAAGGGAAGAATGAGTATTCGGCTTCCTTTGCTCCGTCAGTCACAAACTACAACTAGGATGTAGGTCAGGGTGAACCGATGCACCTAGAAGTATTAAATTGCTTCAGTGTCTGGTCAGTAAATCTTGATCCTATGGTCAGAAAAAGCTGAATGTCAGCTTTACAGTAAAAACGGACCAGCAGGGTGTTTCAGAGAAGCTGGGGGGGGAAATTTTCATAGGATCATGTGGGAATGCTATTTAAAACATTCTCTTCTGTTACAATGATTCTGTGACCCTGGTGGTGCCTTCCAGTCTTATGTTCCTATAAATACCTTGCTTAAGAACTAATTCCTCTTGACAATCTGACAGAGCTTCAGCTCACAATGGAGCATGTCATCAGTTGGTTTATCTCATGGCTAATCTTAGCATTTGATTTTTGTTTTCTGTTACCTTGTTATTCTGGACAGCAAGATACTGTTTAATATTACCTGTTAGGAATTTTTACTTGATGAGTAAATAAACTTTCCGCTCCTTCAACAAAAGATGCTCTAAATTAACAGATCTGAAAGTAACAATCATATTCTTTAAGCAAATGGTGCATTCTAAGATCTGAAATTATAAATGTGATTATAAATATATATGAAGTCCAGCTAAAAGAACCTGCTCGGGACAGAAGTTCACCCGTACAAGAGGTATAACGTCAGACGTCGCAATTAGTCTTAATTTAAAAAATAGCAGAGGAAAGGTCTTCAGAATGAATGAAGATTAGTTATTTTAATCGCACTAGAGCTTTTTAAAATTTGCTTTTATGATGGAATAAAACATGAGACAACACAGTTGTATGAAAATGAGTTTTCATGAGCTGTGCTAAGAAAGAGATTAAAAAATAAATAAATAAATAAACCTGACACACTCTTGGATATTCAAATGTATACATAAAACTACTGTTATTTCCAGAGGGGGAGCAGGGAGGAGAGAGAGAGAGAGACGTTAAAGTGAAAATGTCTATTACTAATTTTCCTGTGCCCAGACAGGGCATGAGGAAAAGTCCTTTTTATAGCCAACCTCTCTAATACTACTTAAGGAGTAACACCTTTCTCTCTTCCCCTGTCTGCTGCATAGTACTCTATGCAGTGTGAGATTAGGGCTTCTTCAAGATGTTCTTTGTTCTTCCCATTTTACCTAATGCAACAAGGCAGGGAGTTGTCAGGATTTTACCAGGCAACAGAACTATTTTGTTACCCTAAATCTGCAAATGCCTCCTTCTCTGCACGTTGTCGCACAAATCCCTTGGCAAAAATTTCATTTAATTTCATTTTGTCTTGCTTTAGCTGCCTAAAAGGTTTCCTAAACATTTAAAATCCTAATCCAAAGGTCACCTCCCCTAATTTAGACATCTAAATTTGTTCTGTAATGAATGCACCCCCACCCATCATATCTCACCTGTCATACATTTGTCTCAGGATCCTCCTCCTCAGCATATTTCATCTAATTCTAAGACAAATGAGTTGAATGAGTGGACTATGGAGTGAAAAAAGACGACCAGTACAAACTAGATGTCTGAATTTTAGATGACTAAAATTTTAAAAGTTCGAGCTCATGCTTTGTTTGGTTTTCTTCTGTGTAAAACTTCACACACATTTATATATGTGAGGTATTTTGGATCTTAAGTTGAAAGATCTTTTTCAGCCCAGAATCTATAGGTGACAGCAGAAGGTATGGCACTTTGCACATTTCAGCGATGCCTTCCAGCTCACTTCAGTCGTTTATTCCAAATTTGGAGCAGATTTGCTCTAGACTTGCACTATAGCCAGTGAAGAAAGGTGAGTACCTTTGGAGAAGGGCATCTCTAGGTGTGCCTGCCTTTCTCCATTGACAACAGAGGAAGCCTCAAGCTGCTACAGTACCATCTTGGGTATTTCAGTTAAATGATGGGATGAATCCACGTGTATCAGCTGCAGTGCTGGGGCTTGTAATAAATTTGAAACCCACTTTAAAATCTTGCAAGTATAATACAAATCATATGTTAAATTACATATAGTACCTGTGATGTGTTTGTGTGGTGGTATGCATACACGTGTAGGTATGCACAGTTTATGTATGCTTATGCTACAACAAAGAAAAGCAGCCTGGTGACATAGCCTGAGACATAATGAAGCCAGTTTTCAGAAAGATGTGGAAAACCTTTACCTGTAGATCTCAGGATAAAATATTTTTTTTAAGAAGTGAGCTTTATCCAGTTGTACAGCGTGGAATAATACTTCCGAAGCCAAGCAAATGCAGTATTTTATTTGTCCTGGTTGAGTATGATTGTATGGTGACACCATTTTGACCCAATGGAATAATAATAACAAAAAAGTGGTAATAAGCAAAACTTTACTGCTGACCTCGGTAAAGACTTACTGCTAAGACTCATACCATCAATGACATCCAGGATCAACAGTGCTTGCAAGCAGTGGACTCAAAATGAAGTTGTCTGGTTTTGGCAATGAAATATTCTGCATTTAGCAAAGGCATATGTTTCAAACTCAAATGACTTCAAATTAAAGAAAAAATGTTTTGAAGTGTAGTCATTTGATAATCATTTGCTTTAAAGTAAGCAACATATTTCTATCTAATGGGATCCACATCTTTAACAAGTGAACCAACAGTGTGACAAACAAAAGACAACCTGTTCTTAAATATATAATTCCAAAAATAAATTACATCTAGCTGTTTTGTTGTTGTTGTTGTTGTGCTCCGTTTTCCTTTTTCAGCCACCTGTAGAACTCTCACAATTTTTTCATTGCTACAGTGACAAATGCTATGAGAAAAGACCTGGTCCAATGCCAGAAATCTACTCTAGACTTCAGTATATGTTTCTGCTTTCAAGAGTCGATTGTTTTCCTTCTCTCCCAGGGGCCACTAGCTACCTTATTACCAGAAAGAATGACCCCTTGACAGTGCAATTGAGAACCAGAAACTCGACAAAATTGTAACCCCTCCAGTGGCATCAGGATTCTAATCAACAGCAGAGGGTCTGGAAGACAAATGTACTTGTATATAAGGCCACCACATTAGAAAGTGGCTTCTCTACTTGCAAAGAAACCTATTTCTATTTGGTTTCTTTTGATATTTTTATTACCCCTTTTCTTGTAACCTTTTCATTGCTAGTGTTCTTAAGGCAGGAAGGGTTTTCACAGCATGGGAATTATCTGTGCTCAGACTACACGGTTTTGCTGCTTATTCCTCCTCTTGCAATCTATTTTGCCAAGCATACAACTAGACATGGGAGCCCCCTAGTCATTACTGATTTTTTCCCCTTTTTCAGCTTAACACACTAACAGAACAATTGTTCCATTGGTATCTTTATTGCCATGTAAGAAACACACGCACAGAGTCTCCAGCCTTGAAACTGCAGTGAAGAATGACCTCAGTATATTAAGGGGAACTTTACAGGGAGCGCACCTTGCACTTGCAACAGCAGTAACTGAAATAGTGTCATACAATAACATTTCTCAAGCATAACTGTTATTACAACTATTCAGCTTATTTGCTGGATCCTTCTGCATACCCAAGATTTGAGAAATTAATGTTGTTTCAGAGAAATACATTCAGATAAACACATGCAAAGAGGTTTTGAAGCACAAGTCCCTAGTCCAGTTGTTGTATCTTTGTATCTGGAGCCCTGCTCCGGAGTCCTGAGGTTACCAAAATGTGTGCCTCTAAATTGAACAAATGTGGTGTTTTTTAATGTTAGCAAACTTTAAGAAAAACTCAGCATGAGTTTAGAAGTTTGAAAAGTCTTTTTCTTATGATTTTATTGTCAGGGTTACCTGACATGTGCATTAGATGGATTTCTTTTTAAGACCATCCAAACAAATGTTAGAAAACAAGGTACCCATGAACTAAAACATTGCTCCCAGAGATTCTGCCATCTGACTCCTATTAAGAAGAAATTAGGAAATACTTCAGATGGTTGCAGGAGAAAATTTCTTAAGATATCGAAGGATAAAGATATCTAAAAAACAGTAAAAAGCTTGGCAGAACACAAACACACAAAGCCCCTCTACCTCTAACAGAGATTTGGGTGAACACAGGAATTTGCAGAGACAGGAGTCTTCAAACAGTGCCATGGCCTGAGGTGCAAAAACAAACAAGCAACAGTGTTCTGCTGAACACACACCAGGAAGAAGGACATGAGAAGGACAAGAAAGGTGTGAGGTCAAAAAAGAAACACTTTTGTTACCTTTCTCAGAGAAATCACATTTCACAAACAACAAAATAAAAGGTATTAGACCCCTACATGATCCCTGGAAGGAGCAGCAGATGGCCAGCCTTGCACCTCCAGAACAGGAGCAGCACAGATACCAATAACGTGATCTTACCTGCACTGTCCTACCAAGAAGATGTTGCAGTAACACGGAGAAAGCCCCGTGTGCTCACCTGGCTGCCCCTGCTGAGGCACAACAGCGCTGCTGCGGATAGGCAGGAGGAAGGAGGTTGGGCAAAGGGCTCTTCTGCCCTAGAAACCAGGCTGCAGTCTCTGGCAAGGGCAGCTGAAGAAATGTTTTAATTTTTAAGTCAGTGCAGTACAGTAAGCTCCATGTGACTCAGCTCTTCCCTTGTCAACAGTCGTACCTTGGAGAGAGTTGCTTTGCACGTGTGTTCTGCCCCTGCAAATCTAATCGCAGGATCGAGGCCATAATTAATAATCCAAAGGAGAAAGTTGACAAGTGCATCTTTTTGGCGCTTGTATCCAAAAATGTACTGCCTCTTTTTGTCTTACACGTTAGGTCACATCTTTTTAATTTCTATTCAAAAGCCCAGAAGCGAGTTACACAGATTGCTTACATGGATAAGTACCATACATTAAAAATAACATGCTGAAATAATGCTGTCAGAGTACGAGACCTACCTGACTGATGGAATATTCTTCTAAATAAAAGAAGCTCTGAGCTTCCCTTAAACAGAATGAAGGAAAATCTAAAGATAATAATGAACAAGAAAGTAGCTTCTTCTGCCAGACCCATCAAGTTAAATGGCTCTTTGCATTGTTCAAAGCGTGTACACTATTGTGTTCTGTGGCAGAGGGTAAAGAGAGGGAACTTTCAGTGATGTTTTGATGAGACAACAAATAAAAATAATATTTTGACAGAGAGCTCATCCTATTAAAAAAAAAGGCATTTCTCCAATGCAAACAGAAATCCCCCTGATGTGAAGAATATTGAGGTTCTATGTAAAGCCTTCCAGTAATATTTAAAGGAAATGTGCCGCTCGCCACAGAACATACAGCACAACTAAAGACCCTAAATGCCTGGCATCATTTGAGCTTAATTTTAAATACCTATGATAGACATTTTTGGAATATGTTTCCTGGAAGTAGTGTCAAGGATTTACTTCAGCATTAGCTCGGGCATGCTGATAGGTTGAACCAGTGCTCAAATATCAAATAGACACAAAAAGGATCAGTTTCTATGTATGTACAAAGTTGAGGTTTTTATTTTGCATGCCAATATTGGGATTTATTTGCCCTTCTGATGAAACATTTACCTCACTCTGCCTCATCAATATTAACCTCACAGATCAACAGATCTTCATATCGACAGAACAGAGAAGTCAATATTTCCTTATTATTATTTAATAAGTATTTCATTGTCAGTAACTGAGTGAGAATAAACATCTGTGCACTATAATGGCATGCACTTTAATTTTGCAGGGTTACTGTCTTGCATATCTTTGACAGAAGAAAGCTAAGCCATAGTAAAAATTCCTCAGCAATATCAGCGTATAAAATGACAACATGTTGAAGGACATTTAAATTGAACAAAACAGGGTGGTTTTTTAGTCCCAGTTTTGATATACAAATGTTGGATGTGTTTTACTGAGGCTTCTGACTATGATTGATAGGAGATGCATCAATTTCAAGGTTTGTGAATTTAAGTAAATTGTTGTCAGTGGTATCGCTGCTTCTTTTTTGTATTTTTTTTCAAATTATCTCCTTACAGAG
This sequence comes from Mesitornis unicolor, assembly GCF_000695765.1. Lineage (NCBI taxonomy): Eukaryota > Metazoa > Chordata > Aves > Mesitornithiformes > Mesitornithidae > Mesitornis > Mesitornis unicolor. The sequence continues at coordinate 139,245 of NW_010168649.1, forward strand.
AATAGTGTATTACAAATTGAGACAGGATATACATAAAGCATCAATTTAGCTTGAATATCCACTTACAATAGTAAAAAGAAAATAGTTGTGATAAGAATGTGAGTACATCAGAGTTGTTCGGAAAACTCCAGAGTATTTAAAAAAAACAACACTTAATAGTTTTTCTTCTAAATAATCTTTGCTGTTTCTGTTTGGAAATTACTCTACTTGCCTTTCCACTAAAAGGAAAAATATAACATTTATTTTTTTTAAAAAAGAGTAGTAGTAGATCATAGAGACTTCTTTTATCTTTGTTCTCACAATGTAATTCCATTAAATTATACATTAGCAAAAAAAAACCAAAACCAAACCTCTATCAACTCTTTGCAACCTGTGGGGAGTTTATTAACCCTTCACTGCTCAGTGGTAATGCTGTAGTTGACTGAGAAGCCTAAAGAGCTTCATTTAAAACTGGCAGTGATTCAACATCATACAGCAAAGCTTGCTGATGTTCCAATACCTTCAGAAATTACCTGTGTCTGATTTTAAACTCATTTTCCCTAGACCACTTCTTATTCGATAGCATCTGACGTAGGATCTGGTGAAATGCACAGATACTTTTAATTATATTTTCCACCACATGGTCATGACTTGTTTCCATGTATGTTATGTCTATGTATCTACATGCCTGTCTATATACATAAAGCAATGTATATGCTATTTGTGCGTGGTTTTAGTTCTAACATCAGATTCTATAAATGAATAAAGATATTATCTTCATTTTACTGTTCTCTAAAAGGGGCAACATGGAATGGATTCTGTAAATCTAGCTATACATGTTGCTGATTAAAAGCTGATGGTAGCAGTTAATATACAAGGGGACAGACTAGTTTTTTCTTCTAACATTTTTTGAGGGAAAAAATGAAAATTAGACAGAAAAGAACATTTCCAGATGTGACTGTATAGGGCTTGATTTGAAGCACTTTTGTTATCTCCTTAATAATGCATGTAAGAATGCTCATGTGAAATCTCATGTTAAAACTCAGTCCTAGTAGATATTTGTGCTTATGAATTGATTTCTTATCCATATTTTATGGAGAAATAGCTCAGCACTGGATTACAGCACATTATTTTCCAAACTCCTTATTAGACTCTGCGTATCTCTCTACTGTGCCTCCAGGCTTAAATTAAAAACAAAACTTAAGTAAAATTTAAAGAGACAACATTCAGAAACTTATTTTTTTACAAAGCCTCTGAAAGTTCATAATTATTTTTGGCCCTAATAGGCCTGCCTTTGAAATAATTTGATGGCTAGGTTTGTAAATCCACTTGGAAAGATCTGGCATCCCATAGCCATTAAAGGGAGTATATATCACAAAAATTATTTTGCATATAAATAATGGTATACAGGAATTGGCTTAAATTGTCCGCTTTCATTTGATTTTTTTTTCTCTAAGATAATTTGGAGGGATGCAGGAAGATCAAATTGAACACAATTGGGAAATGAAACCTGGCTAATTGAGCTAAGTAGGTTCAACTTGCCGGTCACCTGTGACCTCCTAGTTACACAGCATTTCAGACAGCTAAAACAAGAGGGCCTGTGCCGAGTTGTGCAACATGAACAGAGCAAGTGGAGTTTCACTCTGGGATCACATCATCTGCTTGCTTCGGTTTTACTTAAGGTGGAGGGGCTCGAGCACAATGCACCACTGCCTTGAGAAGGTGCTTGGTGCATTCAGGGAACTTGGTGGAGGAGAACAGGACGGGCGCTCCAGTAGGACCGCGGTAGGGCAGGATGGTGTTGGACCAAGGCAGCGCTAGACTTGTGATAGATGGCAAATTGAAGCTGTGCTAGTGAACTAGAGCTCACCCGTGGTCAGATCTCCCTTACAGGCTGCTGCAACTGAAAGTTTGCGGTCGTCCCTGTGTGTGAACCTAATATTTTGCTGTTCGTTTTGAAGTGATTATTCAAAACACCTTGGCAGCTGAACCCGCCGTGCTTTCAGGATAATTATTTCTAATCGTGATTGGCAATAATAGTAATTGCCATATTCAGCCAGCACCCAGCTGTAACGATTTTTCTTTATTATTATTATTTGGGTTAACAATCGCCACTGACAACAATGTCTCCTGACCCTCCTCTCCCTCCCCCAAATTCATGGAGAAATGAGTAACCTCGGTCTGCTGCAGCCTTTGGGTGGGCCGCTCCTCTCCCTCCCCTTCCCGGGGGCTTGGCGGGGACGGGGGGTGAGCAAAGGGCGGCTGCCCGGAGGGGCGGCCGGATC